>NW_008633614.1:13183-47583 GCF_000691845.1 Merops nubicus | reverse complement strand
GGGGCTACCGTGACCCAGCTCTGCCTGCCGGCCTGGGGCCGAGCAGGTGTAGCGGTGCTGCCCCGAGGAACTCGCAAACCTGGGGTCCCCTCTCCCTGTAACCAGGAGAACCTACAGCTCTAGCAGTAGCTGGTAATAAAGATTTTTACCATCTAGGCAAGGTACTTCAACTTAAAAGAGAGCCCTACAGTATTACTTGAGAAGAATTATATGGGCAAATATACAGTGTTCTCAGAACGTGCTTGGTGAGATGATGCATTATGAAACTGCTTTTATTTTCCAATTTAAAGGTACTTTAAATAAACTTTTTTAAGTCTTGTTGTACCCTGGTTTTGTAATGTTTCTTCTGGATGATGTGACTAGAAGTAATTCTGTTACATATCTACACTAAAGATGCACTTACACTGTGTAAGCAAACAGCATTGCTGAAGGTTTTGTTGCTTCAGTGTTTTTGAAGGGCTTGTTTTTACTGCACTGTAAATATTTGGCTGCATATCTTGGTTGTTGTACTTTTGTTGATTTTGTTTACAAAATAGGAGTACAGAGAAGCAGAAAGTTTGAAATCATAGTGATGGTTTTAGTGCTCTTAATGAAAGAAAGGCTAGAAATTTAGAAAAAAAGCTTTTTAAGATGGTATTCTGTTTCACCTGTCTTTGCATATGAAACATGCTGGGTTTGATGCTGCTGCTGTTTAATGTTAAAGGTTATTTTCTTGTAGGGATATGGAAAAAGTCTGAACTAAGTTTGCAACTGAGTATTTTAATAAAAAAAAAAATTTAAAGCCTGTTCATTGTAATAAGATTCTTAACAACTCTTTAAGGACAACCTGGACATTTTTTAATTAGTCTTTCTGCTGGTTCTCATCTCTGAAAAACAGTAATTCCAGTGTTCTGTTTCTGTTCTGCTCCTTGTATATATGTGAAAACACATGCAGGTGGAAGTTATCCCATCCAATCCAATGTAATTATGTTGTAGGAAAAAACCCAACCCTTTTTTAGCCTGCACATTTATGCTGTCCACCAAAGGTCTCTTGTCTTTTTGATATATCTCAAACATACTTGGGAATCATTGTTATTGATAAGATAATCATTCAAGGGTGTGTGTGAGGGAGCAAGAGAGTGGAACTGTGAACTGCACTGGCAAAGGTAGGAGGACAAGGCACTCAAAGAGGTATTGGAGGAGTAATGTGTAAGGAAATACTCAAGGAAGTTGCAGTGAAAGAATGCTGCCTTAGACATATCTAGATGTTGTAGGTGCACATGAGAAGGATGAAAATTTAAGAAGAGATCCTTATAGAGATTTTAAAGGTATGAATACTTAGAGTATGCCTTAGGGGGATGTGGTAAGTTGGGTACTATTTGAGAGAATCTTTGAGTATATTGCACGTGAAACAAAAGGAGCCTGCAGTGTCTTGGAATAAAGGATGCCAAAGGAGAAGGCAGCAATGGGAAGAGGAGGAGTTATACGAGAAGAACTGTATGCTTTCTTTTCACAAGAGCATCCTCATATTGGTATTACTCTCTACAACTGAATTAGAAATTTGATCTTTGGTCTTGTGGCACTATGCCAATGCACCCTTCTGTCCCTGCGTTTAACCATTGTTTGCTCGTCGTGCTCAACTCACCTAAGAAATGCTGAATGTGAAGGAAGTTTGCATTTATTGTAGTAATTCTGCCAAGATTTCCATTTAGATCCTGATAAAAATATTTCTTAGCAAACCGAATACTACTGAGGTTAATCCAGCCTCTTCTGGAGAGTAAGATTTATGAGGCCTACTAATGGGAGGGAAGTGGTTGGGTGGAGAAGCTGGTTTGGATTATGTATCTCCTGGCAGTGTCTCTGTTCTGGAGAATTAAATCCAGAATAAAAGTTCTTGTATTGCTATAATTGTGTACAGCTAAATGCTATCTATCAGAAGCCTGGTGACTGCCTTCTTCTTTGTAATTATGCAGTATGTTTCTTATATGTGATAAACTGTTCTCTCTCCATTCACTATTTTCATGTGTATAGCAAGTTTTGATTTATGCTGGTATAGAACATTTCTGTTCCAAGTACATGTGGTACAAATTCTTTAGAGTACAGTGCTGTCATACAGCAACTTCCACTTTGCAGTGGAAATCCAATTGGCTTGAGTAAATTTGAGTGTGTGACAGAAATAAAATTGTTTCTGCTAGTATTTGGTGTTCCAAACCCAGGAGGAGGTAGATGCAAATTCATTCTTGTGACGAGGGTCTGAAAAAAAGTTGGGAAACGAGAGCCAGAAGTTAGTTACTCGGCGGTCTTAAACACCACTTCAGGGATGCCAGTATCCTGAGGAATATTTCTGCGTCTTAAGTGGACAACAAAATATGGTTATTCTGAAGTTTCTAAAGACATCTTTAGAGATGCCATTGGCTTGTCTGGTCTTTGCCACAGCAACTATTACTTGTGTGCATAAAACCTGAGCTGTTGGAGTAGATGTTGCTCATCAGCTGGAAAGGTGTTTTAATGAAACAGTTCACTGAGAGTGTTTGTTCTACCTTAGAATTCTGTTTTAATGACTGTAGTTTATAGTTATTTTGAATCTTTTTTCTTTACACTCGGTCAGAGTTTTGGTCAGCTTGCAGCTCTTTTGAGTTTTGAATGTTTACTAATATAATAAAATATTTTGATTTAATATTCACAGGTTAGTTCAAGTTAATTTTTAGTGCTAAGAGTGTTCTCAAGACTTAGTCAAGTTTGGTTTATTGTTTGATTTTTTGTTTTTTAAAGTAAGTTTCAGTATGACAGATGCCATGTTCTCCTAACTACCTTTATATGCCTCCTCTTGCCACTGTTGCATATTAAGACCCTGTGTCATTACTGTGTGAAAGATAAGATGCCTTACTCTGGAGTATTATTTTCTTTTACATTTAAAGGATTACATTGACAGGTCTTTGAATAGACTGCTCAGCCCAGTTCACAATTACCTTATGTAGCTGTTTATGCTAATTCACATTACTGTGAAACCAGGACTGACTACAGAGAATGTATTCTGCAGACATTACTGTTATGTTTGTACAGCTCCCAGCACAGCTGGGACCCCAATCCAATAAAGTTATTGCTATACAAATAATAAATGCATCAATATGCACATATCTGAATATTCACGAACACTTTTACAAAGATATACATGCGCAATTTCACATTTGTGAGACATGTTAGACAAAGTGGCAAGGAAATATAAAGCTTTAAATAACACAAAGCTTTGCATGTGTTTTATTTACAAGGAGGAAAACACACAGTGTTTGGCTGACATTTCAATGAAAGTCTTATTTCCTTTATCATCCTTGGTTTTGCTGGCTGGAAAATAATGTATATTTACAAGATAAAATATCTTGCTTCAACATTAATACTCGGGGAAAACTAGGCAAGTATTCTCAGACCACTTAAGAGCAGGGGAATGATTTTAGGCTTAATACTGAAAAATGTCACCTGTACCATGCAATGAAGTATATAAATTTTAACACTGTCTTATAGTTCAAGTATTTTGTTAATTTCTCATTTCCCATTATTATTCTGTGTCTTAGGATACAAAAACATACAAAATTTTCTAATTGACAGCTTGAATAGATTCTTTTAGAGGTTGTATTTGGGAAAATTAAAGTTAATGAAACAGCTTAGATGCAGTTAAATAAGCTTCTTGTCATGTCATATTTCTGCTTAGGTAAATGGTGTGCAGGTTTTAGCAGAATCAGCAGCCAATATGCCAGTAGCAATTTTTGTGGTAATCACATTATTGGCCCTTCCCATTATTAATGAGACAATAATTAAGAAGTAGTGTTGGGAGTCACATGATACATGATTTGTATATTGCAAGTGGTCAGGTAGAAACCTTGCATATGCAGAATAAAGTACAAGAAAGAATGAGTGGCAAATGTTCCTTGCTTTTAAATCATCACGTTCCTGCTGCTTAAATTGCCTCAGCTGCTAATGCTGGAACCATTACAGTAATGGACTCAGCAAATGAAGGAGAACCAAGACATACACACTTTATTACTGGAGGGGTAATTTTCTCTTCATCTGTAATAGCAGCAGTGCCTAGTATTGATCAGACCATCAAGATACTAATCCTCTGTAAAATTACTTGTTATAACTGAAAATGTGTTAATCCAAATCAGTCTGTGTCCTGACTTTCTACTTACTATTGAATACAGACTATTAGATGGTTTATTTTTTGTGATTTAAAGCCTTTATACTGATAATAGTAGGAGCTTCCTCTGCAAGAGCATATGCTTAATCTTAGCAATGGCCCAAGGTTGTCTTTTTGTTTTAACTACAACATCACCCACTTAATTAAGAAGTGCGTGTCTCTCTTGCTGCTCTGAATTATATTGGTACTTTAGGCTCTGCAGATTTATTAAACACGTTGTTTTACATTCATTCTCTTGTTTTTGCTGTAAATAAGAACAAGACTATGCTCACATATCAGATCTTCTAAGATCTTGGAGTTAAGGATGTGAGGAGCTTAGATACTGGAAACACTAATTCATGTTTGTTGCTTGTCCCCTGTAAGGCTGCTTTGTATGAGAGTGATGTAAGAGAAGTCAAACAGCAGAGGCCTAAAGGCCTTTGGTTTACTTTGATCCTGGTGATCCACTACGTGTGAGAATGGTGTGGGAGCTGTGCGTATTCCGTAGCTGAATATACACTCTTTAGAAGGCTTCTCCTGTTTTTTTTTTTTTTTTTTCCCTCCCCTCTCTGCCTCATCTATTTTTTTTCATAGTCTTGTATGTTAAGATTGTAAGCTCATGTCTGTTACTTGTATAGCCTCTAGCCAACTAAAATTTTGGCTTGATTGCATGCCCCACATATAATAGCTGTTACAGGTGCACAATGCCCCGTAAGGAAATGGCTGCATGCAGTGGTTCCATTAACCCTGACCTTTTGTTAGACTTACTAATATGAGGTCTTACCACATGACAGCTGTTGGTATCTTACTAGCTTATAGGGGGCAAGAAGTGTCCTAGAAGTGAGACAAGCTGCAGAACTGGTTGTTTGCTTTAAGGAATCTGGTAGTATTCCATGCATTTTAGGAAGCTGTTGTTGGGTCAGTTAGATTTTTGCTTTGCCAAAATGAACAGCATGTTTATTTACCTGATTACCTAATTGCTTGCATTTTTTGTTATATTTCAACTGATTCAACTTGTATCATTTCACTTCACGTTTCCTAAAAGGAACTGGAGTAATGATATCTTTGCAGGGATTTTGATTTCTTGTCTGCCTCAGAACATTGACTTTTTTCCCTATTGACTTTTCTTTTCCATTCAGAAAAATTAACGTTACCCAAAAAATGAGGAACTGTACATAGTGGAAATCCTTCCTGTTCTCTGTAGAAAAGAAAACCTCACGTGGATTGAATTTTTGCTTTTAAATGACCATCTTTCTGAAGAGAAATCTTTTGGAAGTTGTTAACAGGTGATATGCTTTCAGAAAGTTAGGTAGTCCCAAGTGTAGGTAGCCCAGACTGTTGTCTTCTGATTCTGAACTTAACTGATAGTCTTAGAAGTCTCAGATGGAAATGAGCTTTTTAAAAATGAAGGTCTCGTGAAATATCCCTGCTGGAGGTGCAGTGCTGGGCCTACTTTCACTTACAGATTTGGAAAATATTTAATGAATAATTATTATACTTTTCCCTTTTACAGCAGGTGGGACTCATTTTCTTCTGACCCAGGTTAGTGGAAACTAGACAGGCCAAAGACAGTGAATGCCTAAAGCTTGTTTCTGTTCCTAGTGCAGTTGATGGTCAAACTTACTCAGCCTTCAACTGAGGCAGGACTGGGCTCTCATGCTTTTAATAATTCATCCATTTCTTAAATTATTTAATTAACCTTTAATGACCAAAAATCAAAATATCATAGAATCATAGAATGATTTAGGTTGGAAGGGACCTCCAAGATCATCAAGTCCAACCATTGAGCCAATAGGGCTCTAAAGTCCTCTGCTAAAACAGATCAGGATCTGTCAGGGTTGGAAGGGACCACAAGGATCACCCAGTTCCAACCCCTCTGCCATGAGCAGGGACACCTCCCACTAGATCAGGCTGCCCAGAGCCTCATCCAGCCTGGCCTTAAAGACCCCCAGGGATGGGGCCTCAACCACCTCCCTGGGCAACCCATTCCAGGGTCTCACCACTCTCATGGGGAAGAACTTCTTCCTCACATCCAGCCTGAATCTGCCCACTTCCAGCTTTGCCCCATTCCCCCTAGTCCTGTTGTTACTCAATATCCTAAAAAGTCCCTCCCCAGCTTTCTTGTAGGCCCCCCTAAGATACTGGAAGGCCACAATAAGGTCACCTCAGAGCCTTCTCTTCTCCAGACTGAACAGCCCCAACTCTCTCAGTCTGTCCTCACAGGAGAGCTGCTCCAGCCCTCGGATCATTCTGGTGGCCCTTCTCTGGACACGCTCCAGCAGGTCCACATCCCTCTTGTAATGGGGGCTCCAGAACTGGATGCAGTACTCCAGGTGGGGTCAGACGATCCTCTTCCCTTCAGTTGACACTAAAAGGCACTATAGTGTATGACTGTATTCGATTAGGTTCATCAGTGAAGTGCAAAACATGGTTATGCATATTTATTGACATTTAATGTATGGGACAGATTAAAGGTATCTTTGAAGCCTTCTGGGTAGCAAATGATAGTGCTGTAATTCCAAAAGTTTTTTTTTCCACTTATTGGAATCTTACTGTGGGAGGAAACCCTGCTCTACCTTATTTAGCTTAACTGTTTTGTGCTTTTGTACATGTGCTATGCCACTTCCTAAAAGAATTACATCTTTATCCCTTAGAACTTGTTCAGTTTCATTTTGCCCTTTTATCTGCTGCTCATCCCACCATTTTTATTTAAGACTGTAAAGTTACTTTAGTGTAACTGCTATTGTCACCTTTGCCCTCAGCTAATCAAATAGTTTACCTTGAGGGAAGCATTTATCTCCCACTTTCATTATTATTATTTTCGTAGCTGTAAAGATATATATTTTATGTCTCCAGAAGGCTGTAACAGTGAAACGAGGTATTGATCTGCTGTATTTGGCAATTTCTTTCCACCTTGCCATCGATATCATGTCAGCTGCTGTCTGTACTGTGGTTGACCTCACAAATAGCTCTTTATGTTCCCATTGGATTCAAATGATATACTATGCTCAAAACTAAATCAATGAATGATTATAAAGTTTTTAGTATTATTTCGGAACCCCCAGGCAACTGATATTTCATGCAGTGAATACTTGAAAAGGTACCTGATTAAAATATGTTGCTGATTCTGTTCTAAGGTTTAAAGTTGTGTTGAAATCAAACATCATCATAATATGAAATTCAGGGTCTGTGTATTTCTGTACAGATACTAAAATTACTGAAACTTCTGCCTGTATTTCACTGGAGAGACTTCAGCTTAGAATGGCAAGAGCTTCTGCTTAAAGCCAAGCCTCCCGCTTCTCATTCATGCTGTATCCTCTGTTTTGAGTGCAAAATTTTCACGCACTGGATCTTGTCAGTGAAAGATCATGAACTGACACTGTACTTGCTTTTAGGGGAAAAAAAATGTAGATAAAGATCAGATAAGGTTTTCAGTTCCAAAAAGCGAATAGGAAGTTAAAGTAATTTTGGAACTGGAAAATATTGCTATTACTGCTCTGTAACAGGATCATACACCTTATGTATACTTATAACAGTTTGTATTTGTATTGTAAAGTTGATTCATGTTCAGCAAAATTCATGTTCAAATACACATTTAATAGATTGAAAACAACAAAAAAGAAAAACTTCAGAATGGAAATAGGTAGAGTTTTCACAAGCTTTTAAAGGACTTCAGAAGCCAATTCCTAGTGATGTTGAATGTGTGCTTGAGCTGAGCAAGAACCTTTTAAAAATCTGTCTGTTGTCTCAAAGCAGTAGGCCTCCTGAAAGGTACGTCTGTAATCGGAAAGAACTGACTGAAGATTGCGTACAAAAGGATAGGTTTATGCAAATTAATTAAACAGCTTGTAGATCTGGAAACAATTTGTATTTGACTTTATTCTCTTCTGATTTTCTTCTACATCTACTAATGCAAGCGATGTCATTGCAGGAGGTTATGATGCTCTTGCACTCAAAGGAAATACTTCATTGTCTGGTATCTAAATCACGATGGCAAAAAACTGCAGATGGCAAAGCACTGAACGGTGCACTTGTCATGCATGTGTATGTACCTGATCACAGAATGAAAACAGAACAAATCATTTAATCCAAAGGAACTAGAAGAAAGTTATTTGGGGCCTTCATCATAAGCAGTGCATATAAACAACGATGAAGTGAGCATCTTTCTGGGTTGGAAAGCTTATTTAAGGTCAGAGTTTAGACAGGAATTACTAGTAGACTTTTTTTTAGAGAAAATGAGCACTGTCAAACTCTTGGTTGCGCTGGGACAGAATCCTAGGCCAGCCATGCTCTGCAGGCTGTTGGCAGTGTTGCAGGTGCCCTGAGCTCACGTACCGTCCTGCTCCTGAGGACATTTTCCTGTTTACTGCGACTGCTGTCTGCTCACTGGGCTGAGTATAACTTTGTATGCTTCATATTGGCATTGGCATTAATGTTAGTTTTCCTGTTTGATTAAATCCATTTTGATGAGCGTGTTTCCTTTCCTTTTCCCAATCTCCCTTCTCTGCTGGGGAAGGGTCACTGGGTCATAGAACAACTGCTGTAGTTTAGCCCCAGATGTGGGCTAAACAAATGCAAATGTAACACTTTTGCAAGATATTGGCAGAAAAATTGTAGAGGGGTATTCTGATGAGATAGATTTAGAGTATTTCAATTATGTATTCTGTCACCATGTTAGTAGCATATTTTAGTATGAAATATAAAAACACAAAATTATACCAATGCTCTGATCAGTTTGAAACTGTTTTTGTAAGCCTGGAGTTGTTCTGAAACTTTTTTTTCTAATTGCAGTGCATTTCTTGTAATGTACGGCAACTGGTATGAAATTCAAAAAATCCATTTCTGTCTTCTGTGCAGGTAGAAGCCAAAAGGTAATTTTTACTAAATTTGCGATTTCAGATTTCATATTTGCTGAGTGTAATGGAACTGACCTGATACAAGGTAAGATCAAAAGGCAGTTCCATTCCTTACTTTCCAGCCATTCCCTTGTCAATCCTTTAGAATAAGATGGATTGAATCAGTGTGTGGCTCTTTGCATATTTGGTAATAGTGAAGAGAAACTTTGGTTTGGGTTTTTTACTGATGCGTAGTTCGGTATGCAGTTATCTTCTGGTTTTTGCCTCTGGCATGTGAGATGTAAGCAGTGTACCATATTGGTCTGTTTTGAACTTCATGAAGATGGTAATATTTGCACTTATCAAGAGGAAAAGTATGGGGACAAATGTTAGTTTGCATTTCTGCATTGTCCAGCTTGGATGCTGTATGTGCTGTCTTTCATTTCTTGAACTTCTAGCGACAGTGTCTGAAAAACAGTCCTGTGATATAGTCATATGGGCACTATGAGTCTTGGTTCAATGGAAAGTGTTTATGGAAAGCATTTATACATAGACAAAAATGAGATAAAAGCAGATGAGTTCTGCCAATATTTTGATTTCCTAGCCTCTTTCTCTCTTTTATTGCCTGCTCCTAATTTTTAAAAAAAAAAAAGAAAAGGAAAAATTGTGGTGTTTGTTACCAGTATGTAACAGTTCTTAGTGGCTTTCTAGTGTAAACTCTTAAAATAAGCTGTAGATGTTGGTCAGACTTCCCTGAACTGTTTTAAAAACGTCTTATCTTGCTGAAGTATTTGTAAAAGTACAGTGCACTTACCTTTAGTTGCTTAGTGTATCTTCTCATCTCATATTATTTCATGTTTGTCCTCACAAAACATCTCTGTGGTAGGGAGGTATTTTCCCCCTCTTCTGCAAATGGAAATTAAAGTGGAGAGATACTTCTCATTATGGCAAATAAATTGATAATATATCTGATGCCTATCACACACTGCTTACATTCCTTGTGAATGCATGGTTTGTGTGCAGTAAGTCCTGCTCTTTTGGACAGGGGTTGACTACCTGGAAGAGCTTGTGGGGGTGTGTGCAAGGTGCAGCTCGTGATGAGAGTCAGGAGTGCAGGAGTGCTGCAACAATGAAGAGTGAAGCCAGGGCACCCAGAATTTAAGGTCTGGAAATCTCAGACAAATATGGAAGAGCTTCTGAATTGTTTTGGACTTCATTGTAAGACAGAAAGAGAGGAGGCAACTGTAGAAAATGGACATGTAAACAAGGAAGTCCTAGCACAGCATGCTACATTTTCTTTCTCTTACCCTCACAGAGTGTAAAAGATGTTGTCTGTCCTGGTTTTGCTGGGCTGCTCGCAGGCCAGCTGTGGTCTGTTAGCAGTTTGGAGTCAGTCAGGGCAGCTGACTGGAGTTGCCTACAGGTTTATTCCAGAGGGCAAATGTCACCCTTATTATGAAGGGGGAAGTTTGTTGGGGAGAGGAGGCTGGTCCTGCTCCTCCCATCCCTGGAGGCGTTTGCTTACCATCCTGCCCCTGAGGACACTTTCCTGTTTACTGTGACTGCTGTACATTCACTGGGCTGAGTATAATTTTATATACTTTATATTGACATTGGTATTAACATGAGTTTTGCTGTCTGATTAAGTCAATTTTTCTTTTGACCCACATATCTCCTCTCCTTTTCCTTCTCTGCTGGCTGGGAGTCAGTGGGTAATGGAACAACTGCTGTAGTTTAGCCCTGGATACAGGCTAAAGGTAGACAGTGAGTTTTCCCCACATTTATAATTTCTGCTATAGATAGGACCCTCTTGCCTACATAGAGAAGTATTGAAATTTGCCCTTTGGTCCAAAATAAGTTGCATGATTTAATGCTTCTGGCTTCCTGAAAACCATTCATTGTGATTGGGACAGTACCTTGGTCATTATGATTTAAAAAATGTTGATAGTATGTCTTGTGCAACAGCACCTATGAACATAGTTCCTGCCTTCAAGAATTTGTGCTGTATGTCTCTCTGAGTACATGACAGGCAAGTGGTTTTATGCTTCATGATCGAAACACATTCTTTGTAAATAATGACAATTCATTTTCTCTTTAGTTTGCAAAGCACATGTTGTGAATAGGGTCTTTAGTGTGTTGGTATCCTGACAGAAATTGGTACAAAGCAGTAATGTCACAAGTGGGATGATATCAGTGACCCAGGAAAAAGAAACAAGTGCTTTGCATGTTGATCTGTTTTGTTCAAGGGCAGTATTTAGCCCTGTAAGTGCAGGAGAGATGGACTGTTCATCAAAAGGGCATCAAGATCTAACCTGTATGATCCTTTGTCAGCCTGATGAAATTTAGTGTCAAGCATTCATTCATATGAGGGATGAGTGGCATCACTGTTTATCTAATAAAAAAAAAGTATTTCTATTTTTTGTGAAGTCTTTTATATGTTAATAGAAGCCAATGTGAATATGATCACATAATTTAAATGTGTAAGTAAAAAATATACATCTTTACTGGCAATGGGTTAAAAGTAAGATGTATATGTTTTATGCAAAATAATGCAATTTCATTGTTAATCATGCTGTTGGAGCTATAACTCCACAAAAACAGTGCTTTTAAGCAAATAGGAAATACTGTTATTGTACCATTTGTAACAGAAGTGCTTTGGATATTTAGAGACTGATGCAAGGTATTTATTTGCAAGCTTTACTGTGTGCTCCTATTACAGTATTAATATGCAAATGCAGAATTAAAATTTCAGGTGATGTTGTTAGCTCCAATTATAAGGTGTTAGGCTCTGCTTATTAATACTGGAAGAAACCCTAATGTTTAGAAAAAGGGGTACAACAGATGTAATTTTGGAAATAATGACATGACATGACAAGAAAGTAGAAGAGTTTCTTGTGGAATAAATGAACTTTTGTTAAATATTCAGAGAAAGAGAAGAGAAAAAGTTTATCTGTCTTTCCCCTCACCCTTCCTACCCTGCCAAATCTGGCTTGCTTAAACAACTGCTGGGAGTTCTCCTTAACGTTATACTTTGCATGCATTTGTGATTTGAAATATAAAAAGAGTAAAATTTGAGAGAGACAGTTTGAATGGCATGCTGTCAGTTTGGCTCTTCATGAATTGGCAGTGGTCTCATTTAGGACCTTCAAATATGTGTCTGCCTGGACAGAATGAGAACATTTTGCATGTTCTTCAGAAGACAACCACTCCTTGCTGCCTCACAGTATTCAGTGGTGCATGACAGTTGCCCTTCATTGCTGTCGTCTTCGAACTTAACCTTTGACCGTCCACTTAGTTGCTGCGCAACGGTTGGAGCAGGCCAAGATGTTCATGAATGACGGGCATTGGCCTGCAACGTGCTTGTCATTATTTGACTGTCAAAAGTAGCCTGCCATTGGGCTCCATCAAGGTTTGAAACCTATGTGCAGCAGTCCATATTACTTAACTTCCAAGACTGTCAACAGAACGATCAAATGTGCATAAAAAGCGCGTGTTGAATACGTCTTTGATCATGATATAGGGAGATATTTTTTGTGTGTGCTAAATGTATTCATATGACTTTCACAAGGCCAAGAGGTTGAATCTGCTGCCATGGTAAAAAGTGAACTGTTGTCTCCTGTGGTCTAAGTTTCAAATAGCACAATTTAGATTTGAACAGCTCTGCCAGTTAAACTCTCAGCTTGTCTTGCGTATCCTATCAGCTTTTCAGCCAGCAGTAGAAGCAGCGAGATACTAGACCAGTGGTGCCTGAGGTTAGCTGTCAAACTGGAATGTTATTTTGGATCTCGCTGTAATGTAGTATTATAGAAGGAGGTCAGGCTGTGTGATTTGTAAAGCAGTTGTGTGAACTTAAAATGACTGAAGTGTTGTTTATTACAGGTCCTTTTTTTTCTCTGTAAAGAGTTGAAGAGAAGAAAGGATTTATCATAAAAAAGAAAAACCAAAGGGAACATAAAATGGTTATTTTTCTCTCAAGTGCAGAATACAGTGGATAAAAGAGATTCAAAATTCAGCATGAGGAGTCAGTGAGGCTGAAATTCAAGAAATAAATACTTGATGTTGAAAATATTTAGAAGGCAGATGTATTTGTGTCTTCTGATAATGAATGCTGAAGACGTTAGGGGCTGAGCCTCATACTTATTTTAATGAACATGAGTAGTACCCTTCAGTTAATTTGGAACAGAAGCTTGGTGTGCAGGTAAATAATTTATGCAAGTTGTCATATGTTAATAAATACTTTGAATTGCTTGATGCTTGGAAGAGTCATACCCTGCTTTAGTGTAATATTTGGTGTTCACTTGGACAAAAACCTTCTGTAACTACAATTTATTTTCTTGAATTTCAAACATGTCTGTTTTCTTCTCTCAAAATATTCTACTTCCTGTGCAGTTGAAATGGTATATCAAAATGACATCACAAAATAAAAATATTAGCTTAAAACCCCTGAGATTCACTGCAGCTTCTTCATAATAACTTCTATCCAAAGCATAAAAACAGCATTCTTTTGCTAACTGGCTATAAAATTAATGTTTTTTCTTAATGATTCAAAACATCTTCATACTTGTTTGCTAATGTATTATGTGGCTAGTCTGAAATAGAGTAGAAAATGCATATATTCAAATATGTATTTGCATACATATATGTAGATATGCATGCCATAAATGTGCAAAATTCTTTGGCAACGTAAGTGGTCTGTTAGTAGATGCTAAATTCATAGTCTTGTAAACACGTTGTTCTGGTTACAAAGTTGCTGTTACTGAGTTTTCATTTGTGTTTCACTCTTTTCCTCACCCTCAAAAAGGAATTTTGAAAGTGTGTGTATGCAAATGTGCAATCATTTAAGTGCATTTAAGTGTGCAAATAAATAATGAGCACTTAAATAATGAGCCATTATATTTGTTGATGTGGTCTGTGAACTCAGGGCTACTTTCCTGACCTCTATAGTTTAAAAAGTTGTTACCCAAACAAACAGAAAAATTGGCTAGACTGTTTTCAGGGAATGTTATTTTCCATTTCATAAATATGTTGAACTTTCTTTTACTGTAGAAGTCAGGGTTTAATTTCTAGTGGGAGTTAATAATGCAATTTATAGCTGTGTTTTGGGGTGGTGGTGGTAAGTTTAGAATCTTCAAGCACAAATCTATTATTTCACTTAGTCTGGAGTACCTGTTCTTCCTCTAACCAGATGCTGTTCTTTTGTCCATGTTGAAGTAACAGTCTACACTTATGCATAATGATGCTCAGTTTCTTCTGCACGTATTATTGCAGGTGTGTTCCTATAATTATATTTTTCCAAACAGAAAAGGACTTCTGTGAATGCTGTCCAGTCTGTGTAATAACCAAGCAGTCTGTGTTGATATTATTGTTCTTACCCTGAAGGACTTTTTAACTTGTCACTCGTCTAAAACTATGTGGAGAAACCAGTTTCTCAACATAAAGTGCAATAAAAATAAAGGCCTCAGGTACAAATGGTTATGTATTAACAATTAGGAGGTGGTGTCTTTTCCTATTGTCTTAAGAGCGATAAGGAACATAGCCATAAAAGTGTTTTCTAACTTGCTTTAGACATTAGAATCTGTTTGAAAGTGAAAACACAGTGAGTAAACACAACAACAGTTAAGTGTCACTATTTTGGTTTGTGTTGTGAATTGAGTATCCTGACTGGACACAAAATGCTTCAGTTGAGCAAAGAAACTTCTGATGTTTTCAGGATGGCAGGAAGTGTACATATTGTGTACTTTTTATTTCAGCTCCCGAAAGCGTTCAGAAAATGCATATATGTACCTCAGAGGTTAAACATCCGTGGTCCTCTGTGGAGTTACAGGGGAAAAATAAATCCTATTACCCAAGATAAAAAAGAGGTAGATACCTTAGGAGGTACTTTGTTGTCACCTATACTCTCTGCAGTACAAATACCAGCTTGTCACAAAGGTTGAGACCTTCGTAGTGCATTCTTTCAGGGTACAAATCTGTCTCTCTTCTGACTTTAATGCAATAGCTGTGAAATATCTATATTAGGTAAAATAGAGGTTAAGGCACCTTAAGGGCACTGAATTCTTATCTCTTTTTACTAGCAGTGGTGTCAACATGTACTATAATGTGATGACCTACTCTCCTCTTTGATAAAAAGGGAAATGACCTGTCTACTGTGGATGGTGATAGAGTTGCCTGGGGCAGATTATATTGTCACCTTTCTTAGTATTGGTGTGTAGAAAAATAAAAAAGGCCAGGATATTTCTGTTTATTATAAAAGTACTTGGCTTTTTTAGGGACTGATAAAATACTGAGCGGTAGAAAGAAGGAACCGGTTTATGCTACTAAACAAGATTGTGAAGAAATGCAGAGATTATTCATTGCGTGAGCCCTTGGTAGCACAGGACTTATGATACATATCAAGTGACTCCTTCTGACCACTTCAGACACTCAGGGTTCAAGTTCTGCATTTACTACTTGTCTCTGGCCTTTTGGTACACAAAAAGATGGCTTCTCTTGAGTCACATCTTCAAATTCTGATGTACCTTTGTACTGTTCAACTTTGAGTGTTTAATCATGCTCTTAGGAAACTCAAGTAATAATATTTTGTATATTCTGGAAGTAATTGGTGTCCTGTTCAAGACCTATTCTCTACAGCATTCTAAAGCAGTTCTAGTTTTGTAACAATTTAGCGGTCACTGTGGTTAATAACTTATTGTAACTGTGAGTGATGAAATGTATAAATAAATAAATGAAAGTTGATTTAAACTGTAGAGGTGGAACATCTCAAAGTGTTAAATGTACTTTACTACTAATATTTCTATGACATTCTGTAAATTAAATGAAGGTGCTCTTCATGCTGATCAGAAATTTGACTTAAGGAGATAGGAAAGATTTCTGTTATGCTCTTTACCAATATTTAAGAATTGGGTGTGTTTTAGCTTTCATTCACACTTTGCAAGATGGTGCTGAATTGCAGAAGATGCTTCTTGTGTTTCTTGCATAATAATTTTGTCTTTGGTTTGAAAGGTCAAAGAGATATGATGAAACAGGCCTGTAAGTGTGGTGGTGTGTGGTTGTGGTTTTTTTGTTTTGTTTTCTTTTTTTTTTTTTTTTTCTCCCAGCATCCTCTTAGAAGACAAGTACAGCGTCTTTTACCTGTCTGTGTATTACTGAAATTTTATGATCCCTATGCCTGATTCAGTCACTTTTATCATTTATTCCTTATCATTTAAAGCCTGAGAATGAATCAGTAGTTTGTTGAAGTAATGAAAATGTGTAAAGCTACCTTTATATATATCTAAGTTAGACAACTGAAAAATAAATGATGAATTTATAATCTGGCCCCTTCAATGGGCAAATTTGGTGCTTGCTGACTAGTCTTTAAAAAAAAAAAAAAAGTTTTATTGTTACAGGAGTGAGACTCTAGGGGACAGGAAATTGATTACTGATTGCCAGACTGATACTTTTCTCTTTTTTAATTAAAATTTGTGGCCAAAATGTGCTGCTTTTTGATGAATGAAGTGAAGTGATGCTATCCATAAGACAAAGTGAAAAAGTTTTTTTAAAAGGCATGGAAGCCTTTTAAAGAAATTATAAAAAGCATACACTTTGGTCTAGTTTTCTGCCATTTGTAAATGAAACTTATTAAACTACTTATATCATAAAGCTCTAAGTATTCATAAAGAAGGTAGAAATCGTGGTATTTGGTTGGATTACAGTAGAGCAAGGTGAAACCAGGAAGTCAATGTTAACTCATTTAAATCAGATCGATGAAGCATGTGTCTTGTTAGGTCCTGTAAATACTAGTGTTGTATTCTTCTTCTGAAGCCTGAACAATTTAATCTTCATTTTCCCTAATTGATTAGAAGGAAATTTTTAAAGCGTGGGGAAGAGGACATAGGTGCCAGACCATCCCGAAAAAGCAGATGGTTCTTTTCAATTTGTTGAAATGCTACTCGTGCTGGGACAGTTTTGCCTCAAAATTCCGGTTTCGGTAAAGTTGGTGTTATGCAATGGTATCAAGTGCTATGAAGTGCTTGAAAGAATTTTTAGTGTGACAAGCTGAGGAATTAAATCAACTTTTCTATCCTTTAAAAAACTTAATGTCTGTCGAAATGCCAAAAGGTATAAAGTTTAAACTGACATGGTTATAAACTGATATACGGATTAAAAAGTGAAAGAACAGTTAAGTCCCAAGAATTCGGGTTTATTGAGTGTAGTAGAATGTTTCTAATGACATCCTAGAAAGGTAGTAACTGGATGTAAAGTAAAAGCTTATTGCTTTACAGAACCTTCCTCTTTCAGTTTCTAAATGCATATAGAATTCAGTATTGGCTCATGCTTGACTGGCCCTCATTTTGCATGAGTTCCTCATTTAAAGAGTGTTTAGAAATTTTCATTAACAAACTCATTTATCATCTGTTTGTTTTATACCAATAAAACATGCATAGATATGTTTTGTTTGTTTTCAGAGGTGCCTTTATTTTTTCTTGTAAATATTTTTATTCCAAGGACTTTAAGTCAAGAACTGGAGCTAATCAGGTTTTTAAGAAAAATAAACTAGAGAATGAAGTCAGTAGTGCAGGCAGGCAATGAGCAATGAAGGAAAAGTAAGAACTCGGCCAATAGAGACTTGCTGGAATATGGTAAAATATTAAGGCCATGTGATATTTTCTTTGAAGATTAAATAAACAGAAAAGTGACACAAAATTGAGTCATAGTGAATCAATAAAATGTGAATTAAAAAGCCAGAGACCTAGTGAATTCCAGTATAATATCCTAGCGTTTATTTGACTGGAATGTAATCAGTGGCTGTTACATAAACTATCTATAAATGAATTCACATGTGTGTTTTACTGTTTGAAAGATTTGCTGTCACTTTCTGAAAAGGAGCTGTTACTCGAAGGAGATGAAGGGCTGAGACTATCAGACTCTTAACCTGCTGTGCCCAGCCACGTTAGTGTGTGGCTGCCGTGCCAAACAGGGAGGAGCAAGTCTTCTGCAAACCTAGCGGCTTGATCAGGAGAACAGTTTTACTCCTCCCCTTATTTCCCTCGCCTTAAGTGATATTTGAGCTGAATTTTAGAAAAATAAGGTTGTGGTTATGGCCATTTTTATATATTCAGATGAATTCCGATGAGGCTGTTTGGCAATGTAAGTGCATCAAATTTTTTTTGAAGGCAAGTAATTTTTTCACTTGTACTTCTGCTAATTCTTGTTTTACGAAAACTAGCGAGCAAAAGTAATTAATTGACACTGTCAAAAAAAAAAAAAAAAGCTTTTTAAGACATAAAATATTAACATAGCTACAATTAAAAAAAAAAAAATAAATTCCAAATAGTTGGGGAGAACACAGGGCCTGCTCATGCTTAAGAACCTGCAGAGACTTGGCCGTTGAGTCCTTTAGAGAGGTACTTGGCTGAAAAATTCTGAAGTACTGTCAAAGTAGAGAATGTTTAGGATCCCTTCACTTATTTTTCAAAAATCTCCTTTGCATGTGAAATCTTCTCTATTCTTGTGACCCTGGGCCTAATCATCTTTCTAATTTAATTTGGGAATTCTTTGTGTAAGAATTCCAGATTTGATCTCTGTGTGCAAAATGGCAGAACTTTGCATGCATAATAAAAGCTCAGTGACTCCTTGACAGTGCCAGTGGCATGACTAATTCCCATGCATAATATATTCAGTCATCCTGTGCATATGCAGTGACAATATAAGCAAAGGGGAAAGAAGGATCCCCATGGATGGTGTCTGGGAGAGAACTCTTGTCTTGCTGTCAGATATGTTTGCCTCGTCCTAACTCCCCACAGATCTCTTTTTCTCTTTGGGCTCTGTGCCAACTGCAGCATCTTCCCCATCTGGTCAGTGCCATGAAGCTGGACTGCACCTCAACCTCTTTCAACTCTAGCTGGCAGGTTTGTGTGACTTGGTAAAGAGCTAGAAAAGGGCAAGATAAAAAGTATTTTCCTAAGGAGTCTTTATGTAATAAACCCTGGTGTTTGCCATGTTGACTCTTTTCCTGTTCATAAATTAGCACTGTTTACAGAAAACAATGGCTGGTGTTTTGGCTGCAGCAACTTTGTATCAGATGGCTTAGTGCCTCCTACCCCAAATATTAGTGGTTTTTGGTTGTGATCATTCTTAGAAATGAACCAGACTTTTCTTGGCTAACCTTACAGTGCTACTCAGTTGTGTTTGTAGCGTGCCATATAGTTTTAGTGCTTCTGCTGATAGTTTCTAAGCGTTACATGTACAGTAGTAAAAATGTTAAGATACTGGAGATAATGAAAAGATTTTTAACTAAGAACACAAAAACTCTCAAACTAAAATATTACCTCAGTCTCTTCTCTGACATAAGCAGTTGCTCTTGCAGGCTTTAAACTGGGATCACGGTTTCGTTTGCCATTCATGTGATGTCTCTAAATGTTAACAAGAAGCCTTAGAGAACTTCTACTGACAAGCCACTATAGGTTTATGACACTATGTTGGTAAAACTGTGTATGTCACATTTGTAGCTACATATGTGGAAAGGCAGAGTACATTTTGCTAACTGTAGTTTTTAGGCAGGTATAGTGATTTGTCGTCATGCTGCACATATTTCTGTATCCTATTAAACAATATTTATTGTATCTATCTCATAAAATTAATAAATAAAGTAGATTTTGCAGCTGTGTTTTAGACAGTAACAGGATAAAGTATAATCTGAATTCTGGCTGGTTACCAGTGCTTATCAGTGATGAAAAATGACAGATTAATCTGTGTTTCTATAATCAGAACATTTACACAATGGATATATTGTTACAGTTGTCGGTTTAGTTCTGATTATTACTCAGTGTGTCTATTGCAATTTTCTCATTTACAGCTGTTATTGAGCTCTGTGTGTAATAGATGGAATTACTTTGTCCACCATTTATTTTATGAATAGCCTACAGAAACATTAGTGTTAATAATATTATCCACTTAATGTACACAACAGTTTATAATATGGATAGATGAATAATGTGTTGCACTATTTAAATTTTATTGGAATGAGATAAACAGATCTAGTGGGTTTTTTGTTGGTAAATGCAGTGTTAGTAATCTGGTGGATTTTAAAAAGGTCAGTTCTAAGCAAAGTGATTGAAACTACTCTATTATCTAATACATGAATAAAATAATTTAGACTTAAAGCTGTTTTGGTTTTTGGTTTAGTTTTTTTTAGCCAAGGGGGAAATTTCCTTTTTAGAAGAAAGTGAGTGTGCCAGCTCTTCAAGTTCTTTTTTTAATGGGGTGTATTCTGTCAATAAGTAGAACTGGGGGGGGGTGAGGGGAGGGAAATTAGCCATTTGGTTTATTTTTCTAGTAGCAAGAAAGTATGCATGAGATACATATCTTATATATAGCTAAACTAAATATACCACTTTGGTAAATACAACCTACAGCTCTGCATGAATAGGAAAATTAGCAGTTTGTGTAGGAAGCAGAGTAAGGCTTTGCCCAGTGTCCTGTCCTTTCTTGGTTTAGGTGTTCTGACAGTTCCTTGCTTTCTGTTCTGGTATTTTCCTTACTGTGTGTTAAGGCAAACTGATAGAGATGCACTAGACTAACCTGTGAGTTTGTGAAAGAGAAGGCTGAAGAGGGATTTGTGTGCCCTAAAGCTAGTGTGACTTTTCCTAGTGATTCTAGGTGAACTTCTAGAATGCATAACTACAGCTATTACCTTGCCTCCAACTGTCAGGGCTGCTGTAGCACAAGGTATTTTGGGTTGGTGTCACCTCCCAACATGTACTTTATAACAGACAATCTGTCCTGTGCAGATGAGTTAGTCTTTGTTGCTAAAGCTGCACAATTCATCTATTGTTTAACTCCACAGATGTGAAAAGAACTCCAAGAGATGTTTGGCATATTCAGTCTTGAATTTTTAATGAAATCTTGGATTATGTTTTTAACTATGTGCTAAATGGTGTGTACAGGAAACTGTACATTTGTGTACATCTAGAGGATTCTTCTCCTGAATAAAATCCCTACCCAGGCCTCCTGCCATAAGAGATGTATCTTTATAAGGGAGCTGTGTATTCACAACTTTCTTAACATTACCAACGTTATCATTTAAACTGTGTTTGTTCTGAACTACCTGTAATGCTGGGGTTCATAAGCAATGATCTACTAGAATTTCAGGACCACCAAAAGACTGCAGAGAGCTATCTGGTATTTTGCCTCTAGTTCCCCAAAGTACCAAATATTTCATTGAAAGGTATAATGTGGACACCACATAAACATGCTTTGCTTCCAGCCACTTGTAGAACCCTTCAATTTTCTTTCTTAAGAGAATGCGTTATTTGGTATTTGTTTGGAGCCATTTATAATTCTGTGCAGAGTAAAGTTAATTTACTTCCAGCTTTGATGTGAATGTTGTGTTTGTTTTTTGGTGTTTTTTTTTTTTTTTTTTTTTTTTTAAAGTGGAGCTTTTTAGAAGTTAGGTAACATATAACAAATAAAGAAAAACACAGAACTGATATTTTAGCAGGATAATTTTGGTATCTTCAATGTTTTCGCTGGTTGCTCTACCAGTTCTTTTCACAGATTCTGGTGGTTTGTTTTTAGGGTTTTTTTGCTTACTACAGAAAAATTACATCAAATGCAGAATAACAGAACACTGTCAAACTAAGAAGGTTTTGTATGGACAGCATTAGACAGGAGCAGAAAGATCCAGTGCACTAATAGGCACGCTCACATGAGCTACCTGGTCCATTGACAGTTTTTTCCTTTGTTCTCCCTCTTGACCCACTTTCTGCCAGTGATTTGTGACATATTTTGTAAGAGATCAAATAAGCCCTTGACACCTGATTGCAATGTAGTGCTTGTTTACAGTTGCATTTCTGAAGGACCTCTAGACAAGATGGAAGGTTTAACTTAAAGTAATTAAATTTGCATCTGCTCTGTGACAGGAATTTTCTTATGTATGCATCCTGTTGAGCAACTTTTACTGTAATTGGCCATGAAGTACCAAAAGAAAGATGCAAGTAGACAAAATCATTGTTGTCTACTACTAAAATCTGTCATTGTATTTCATAAGGAGGACTGGCTTGTCCCTGAGTTTGTGCCTGGTTCTTTGAAATATAGGAATGGCTGCTTTTATTTGGAAAGGGGAAGGAAAAAATTTCCAAAGCATTGGACCTTTCTCTGGGTTCTTTCACACTGCTTGAGTGTGGCTTTGCATCTTAAATGTCTGTAGTTTTATTAATCTCTTTCAGAACTACCTCTGTTTTCTTGAACGTTAGTTACTTTTTTTTTTTTTTTTTTTTGGCACGTCTACCTTTGTCCTTGGACTGGTTGCTGAGCTGTTTGATAGTTGTATAGCTAGGCAGTGAACCTACTTTCTTTCATCATCTGATTTTTCTTGATCTTTAAGGTAGATCTGATGTGGGGTGATGTAGCTGTGCTGATGTCTCTGGCACTGTAGTCTCTTCAGTTGGATCCAAATTTAAACAGATATTGTCACTTCTACTTATGTTTGCAGGTGTAATTATTTTACAACAGACATTTTTTTATATGCTAGTTTAGACACAAAATGAATATTTGATTGAGATTATTAGTCTGAGGGTTTCTTTGTTTTTAAACTCTTGAACAATTTTGGATGACGATAGAGGACTGGAGAAAAAAGCCTTAGGAAGACTAACTGACCTCGAGTCTGTTCTAACAACATATCCTACTGGCTAGTACTTTATAGTAATAATAGCAATGATACCTCTCCCCCCAAAAAAAGCTTTAGGAAATCTAAACTATCACTGCAGAAATACAATGGAAAATGTTTTCTGTTTTGGGGGGTTGTTTTGTTGGTTCCCCCCTCCCGTCATCTGTTACCAGTGCATTCAATGTTATATTTGTTGTCAGTAGAAGATTTGTAATGGGCTTTTGTAAGAATTATCTGTAATTTTTAATTGTGTAAATAGGTTATTAATTGAGAGTAGGTTAAAAAAAAAAAAATGTGCTGAAGTTTCAGTTAGTGACCCAAAGTGATCTTCATTTCACAGTAGTTCTTGGAGGCCCTAAATGAGATATGAATCTCTTGTTGTTTTACATACAATGTACATAGTCTCTCCCAGTTATGTCTAAAATGCTGATATAATTAAATGTGGCATAGAATTTTTGTTCATGTTGCACAATCCAAATTTTCTGTGGGTGGGTTGGTTTTTTTTTTCCCCTCCTTGTTATCACTTAGCTATTCAGTTCAGATGAATAAGCACTAGGTTGCTGTTGGCAGAACTCTAAGACAGTGTTTAAATTCACTTTATTCTAGAACCATCTGGACATGATTTATGCTCAGTAGAATTTTTTTTTTTAAGCTAACATTTTATTTGGAGAAATATTCCTTTTTTTGTTTATCAAGTTCATCACAAATTTGCTAGTGGCCTGGTCGTTGTCAGCAAGCTTTTCTTAATTTGTACTTTGGAAGTAACTCTGTGTTCTCCAGCCAGTACTTAAAACTGTCATTGAGTTACCAAGTTTGATTTTTTCACTGTGCTTCTGTCTAGTTATGTGTGATTCCCAGGATCCTCATATTCCCTTCCTACATGAGATTTTTTTTCTTTTAATATGATAAAGGTCAGTGTTAATTCTTCTTAAATAACAAGGCACCCAAGATGCATTGAGAAGGCTGAAGATAAGTAAGGTTCATTTCCTGTATTGTTTTAAATGTGGACCCTGATTTGAAAGATAAATTAAGCTGAGCTTAATGAGTGGCATTTTCTAGTCACATTTGAAAGCTGAAGAACTATTTATAGTTACTTTGCATTTACCATGATTAATTCAAATGCGATGATGTGACATAATATAATGTACAATTGATATTGTTGAGATTCCTCCTGTCAGTGAGATTTGAAGTACCATGCCATGATGTTCCCCTAGTACCATTTGAAGTGGTTTTATGAGGACCAAGAATTATTTGCGTCTTGCATGACCTGTCCTTTTTGCTACTTTTGAGTACAACACAGGTTAGAAGAAATAATTATTTTCAACCTAGTGACTACAAGCGAGATTAATAGCTTTTGAAAGGGCTGTAATGAAAGGCTGACCCAACTGGCTTTTGTATTATACCTTGTTTATCCAGCTCTCATCTCTATCACCTTTGGGCTACAACAAAATGTAATTTATGTTAGTAGTGCTCCATAGAAGGTGAAGGGTCATATTTTTAATGAGCGTAGTCCCAATTGGAATTCAGGGTTTAAAATGTTGTGTGGTAGAGTAGTCAACAAAGTCCATGTGAACAAAGTGATTGCAGAAAGGGGCAAGAAAACCTATTATTTGACAGGAAATAAGATGCTTTCTTTTGCTAGGCTGAACTAATAAAGTTCAGGTAGAAGTTAAATGACTAGAAAAAGGGGTTTATCAGAATACCAACATTGTGATGGTCAGGTCTAATAAACCTTTATAGTTTTGGTGAAATATTGCATTCTTTGTACTGAAAAAATATTTTTTCAGTACAATTTTACTCTTATTTTGATACTGTTTGCTAAAACCAACTTTGTATCTGTGTCTATATTTTATCTTTGACTTGAGCAGAGCAAAACTGAAAAGACCACCTGTACTTGTTCCAGGGAGAAATATCCTGGGCAGAGCAACTGAGCTTGTCTTTGCTGGGAAAGATTAACCATTGGATTTGAGTTTTTCCTGTGGAGGGAAAAGTTGCCTTATGTTCAAGTAAGTTTGTGAGATGGAGCAATGGTGTCTTTTAGTGGCGTCTTCACTTTAGTGAAACTGAGCTTTTAAGAGTGGTGTGCTTTGCTGACAGACAGTGCTGCAGGATTTAGGTCTTGAAAAATGTTAATACCAAATTTCACTAGGTTTACTTACATGACCATTTTTCACAGAACATGCTTTCTCCTCATAGAAGCCAAAACCTTTGGAAGTAGGTTAGAACTGAAAGCAAATTCGTGCCAGAAGTTGTTTAGCAGGTTCAGGGGGAAGTTCTAGGGTTTAGGAGAGGAAGGCAAACGTTTCAACTCCAAAAGTTAATGTGAAAGTATTTCTTGGATTTGGGTTTTCAGCATTCAAATGCATACTCTGTGTGACTGCTGCTTCCCGTGAGAACTCACTCTTGTCTTTTATTGGTGTATGTTATTTGCAAGTGACAAAGTACTTCAGTTATGTTCCAGAAAGGAATGGGAAACCCTTCAGAGATTTTGAATTTCATTACTTTTTGTGGAAACAAATTTTAACCTGCGTTTAGTTGAAACTGCTTAGAGAAGAATGGTGGAGTGAGCCCCTTCAGTTCTGTATAGCCAAATTGCCTTCCATGGAGATACAAATTACCAAAACCTGAGCTCTTTTAGGTTGTTTTTTACCATGAAAAAGGTTCTGTGTTAGAATAGGAACTAATTGTTAGCTTTCCCATACGACAGGAGGATAACTGATATTAAACTGCCTAGCAGTAACCACTGTGTGCTAAACCATGAGGCATGTAGGAGCCACTTTGTGGGGGATTTCATAACATAAGTTTGAGAAGGCAGCAGTGTAGTTTACAGAAGAGCTGCAAGATGTTGGAGAGGTCTTTTGCTGATGTCAGATGCTTTTTTTTCCTGATTTTGGATGATTTTGTGCATATCATGCTGCATAATAATTAAATATTGGATTGTGCTTCTATATTACATAAACCTTTTATTATGTGGTGATGTGTGAAGCAATATACTGAGACCTTGTTCTAGCAATTGAACATCAGGTTTCTTCTCCCCAACACTCCCCACTCCTGCAGCTGGAGTTGATGGCCTTTTGCCCTAGGTCACCTTGCTCTGCTGTCCTCCAGCTGTGTCATTCCATGCTGCTGTCTCCCTTCTTCCCTACCGCAGCACTCCCTCGTGTCTTTGGGTTCCTGCTGTCTGTTGGCAAGGAATAGAATCACATGTTACTTTAAAGCAACATAATGTTGGGATTCCCCTTCTTTTCTTCAGTGTCAATAGGTCTTGAACTATTAATGCAAATCTTCAAAATGATTCTTTTAAATTTACACTTGTTTTACATTATTTTATAATTAAGTTTTAGTGTTTAAAGAGAAGAAAGGAATAGAAGTTTTTCAAGTGATTAAATATTAATTTTATTCACATTTAACCCTAATTTACATTAAAGATGTTAACTGAAAGACAGATCTTTTGAATTCAGTGTTTTCATTTCCTTCTAGTCTCATTGATGAATAGCTGGATCCTGTCATATGTTCATAAAGGGTGATAGTCCACTGGGATAGAAGGAATAATTGTGCTGTCTTGCACTTTCTAGGATGGTCTATTTGTGATGCTTACTGTTTCCTTAAAAAAAATAAAATGCTTTGTCTACACTAAAGCTGAGATTTGAAACAAAAACTTCAGACTGTTGGAGAAACGCCTGCTTTTCATATAGCTAATTATTTTTGTTTTATTACAACAACATTCTCCTTAAAAATTATGACAGTGTTATGTTTCAGATATCTTCTTATTAAAGACTTCTATTTTGTTCTTTTGAATGAGACTATAAGCTCTCCCTGCTTAGGTGCTTCTGCTTGAGTGTTAAAAGATTGAACAAACAGACCAGCCCTAAGCACCCTGAAAACCCAATCACTCCTGTTTTGCCCTCATTTGAAATTTTGTAGGCAGGTGAAATAAAGACTATAGGTTATGAAATATTATGCTTCATTTGATGTATTTCATATTCAGTTTTCCCTGTTCCGTACAAACTAAGAGACTGATTTGAAGAGACCTAGTTAATCCTAGGCAAGCCTGTTGAGGAGTGGCAGTGTGTCTTGTCTTAATGGGACTTCAGTGTTTTGGAGATCTATTTTCTATGGTGTTTTATTGGAAGGTGTATGAAGTGATAATATTGATGATAAAATCCTGTATTACACACGTGACTTACCTGTTATATACAGTACTGTGAATTTAGGTAAATACAGAAATGTTGTGATGCATGCAGCTATAATGGGGGGGGAAAGAACCACTGCTATTTATTTTTTTATTTGTTTTCAGAGGTTTGTGTTAACCAAAATGGGATCAGTATACTCCTATTTACTCTCTGTATTTATTACTTGGGAGTTCTTGTAACATAATATTTGTTTCTGTAATTGAAATTGCTTACCTGAGTAAAAATACAGTCTGTATAATGTATAAAATGCTATAGCATATTCCAAGCATTCAGGGCATACACTTGCCCAAGACAAATCCTAGTTTTGTGTACTCTACAGTTAGGCGCTTCTGCAAATGATACAGAATTTTTTGCACAGTGTTTAATAAATTATTGAACTTTGAAGAATCTTTCAGAAGTGTAGGGCCTGCCTGTGACTGAGCAGTAGACATGAATAAATGTTATTCTCAAGTGTATCTAGCAGACAGTAATAGATGCTTGAACAGACAATATGAGCACTGAGTGAATGATGGTAATAACATTAAATATTTACATATAGCAAAAGCATCTTGACAGCAGAAAAGAGACTGTCTCTGCAGTACAGTGGATAACACCCAGTGAAATACAGTATACCTTTCTAGAGGACAACTTACTGTTAATAAGTAGCAGCATTTCTCTGTAAGGTGCATATTACAAAATCAGTTGTTTGGAACTCACAGCTGCTATGTTTCACTCTACCTCTTTTATATGACATTTTAAAGTCTGTGAATCGTTGCTGTCATATAGGACAATTTTCAAGACTTGCTCGGTATAATCTCCTGCTGGTGATACCACTCCATACTTAGTGTAATGTAAAAGTGATTACTAAGTTCAGGAATAAGAATAAATAATTGGATAAGAATAAAATATTTAGTATTAACCAAAAGCACATTTTGACCCATTTGCCACTAGAAGTGCAGGATCACTCTGCTTAAGCTTAGTTTCACATTCTATTTTTTAACATAGTAGTTATCTTGAGAACTGTCTGAAAGGAAGTTGTACTGTGGCTGTAATCAGGAAAAATCATGAAAGCAAGCAGCATTATCCTTCTCCCTCCTCTCCTCTCCTCTCTGCTGCTGAGCAGTTTCATAGAAGTAAATC
The DNA here is from genome assembly GCF_000691845.1 of Merops nubicus. Classification (NCBI taxonomy): domain Eukaryota; kingdom Metazoa; phylum Chordata; class Aves; order Coraciiformes; family Meropidae; genus Merops; species Merops nubicus. Next base: position 19,638 of record NW_008633614.1, on the reverse strand, counting down.
CATTTTATTGCTGTCCAGAGTCCTTGAAGTGCCTGATGCTTGTTTATGTGCCCTTGTTTTAGTTTTTTTTTTTTTTTTTTTTTTTTTTTTTTTTTTTTTTTTTTGGGTTTTGGTTTTTTTTTTTTTGGGGGGGCTTTGGGGGGAACCTGCATGTTATGATTGTAGAACAGTTGGTATTGCTTGCACTGCACTTTTTAAAATACATCATGCTTGACTTTCCACATAATTTTAAAAGGAAATTACTCTATTGGAAGCATAGTATAACCAAATTAAGTTTTTAGAGATTCTTTTCATCTTTAATGCATTCCAAATAGTTTTCAGATACAGGAAAGAAATAAAGGTGACACTACATTGAATTTTTCTGAACTACTCTGTGAAGCTTGTGATGAACCTTTCTGCATTTAGTGTTTTGTCATGTCATGTAATTGAAACAAATTAATATTGAAAAAGAAGTAAAATGGAATACGGTTAATCCAGTCACAGTATTAATTTTCTTGTAATAGCAAAAGAAAACATAGACTACAATTTTAGGATTTATTTAAGCCATCAGTGATGTTGCTTCTTGCCTTTTTTTTAATGTGCTGTGGCAAAGGTGAGGTCTTGAAAGTGAATATTGGAAACTTTGTTTTACATCTTTGCTTGGAATTCTTCCCCTGCTTACTGCTTTTGTTGGAAAGATGCTTAGCAGCTAATTTCTTAGAGATAGCTTCAGCATGGGTTTCATTCAGTGTCTGCAAGTGATCAGCACCCTTGAGAATTTGGATGATTCTGAATGCAGGATATCTAAGGCATACAAACAGTTGAGCGTTGGTCAGTCAAATATTTCTTGAGGCATATGTATTTACAGCTTTTAAGGAAAGCATCTCAGTCCTGTGGAGGAAAGGGTTGGTATACTGTAAGGGAGGAAAATATTATATTCCTGCAAAAACTTAAATGATAACATTTTAAAAAGGAGTGTAAAAGAAACTTAATGGGATGTGTTATCTTCTTGGATGAGTTTTATGCTGAGGTAAAAAGTTGTTCAGGTGATAGGTGTTCTGAGACGCATTCCTCTGTGTGTGTAAAACTAATGTGAACTAAAGAGCTAGAATGTTGATAACTTGACACTAATGGATGTGATCAGAGATGTTTTGAATGGGGACTGAACTGAAGAGAAGCCCAAGTGGGCTCATTCCACTGTCTAGAACTTGCCCCATATTCCTTGTTTGCTTCTCAGATGTCAAGAATTGGAAATTAGGCAGCATTTGACTTGAAGATTGCATCTGAAGTCTAGTAAAATAGCATACTGCTGCCTTTCAGAGGGCTGTGCATCTTGGGGCCTCTAAGAAAAGATTGCTTTGGAGTAGTAGGTATATATGTATTTCTGAAGGCAGATGGTAGTTTGGGATCTTTTTGGATGAAAACTTCTAATGTGCTGACGTTGAGTTACCCTAGTTGAAATCCTCTTTCTATCTAACACAACTGCTGGTACATAAAATTAAGTATTCTTAAACAAGCCATAAAATATGACAGATTCAGAAAGCTTGGGCAGTAATAATACAATTCAGTGATCATCAAACTTTGGACTTTTTTGAATCGCTGTGGTAAACAGGGAGTTTTTGTTGTTGCCTTTCTCTTGTGGACTCTACAGCTCGCTAACATTGCTTTGTATGAGCACATCTTCTCTCCAGTCTCCTCATTTGAGTTTTCCGAGACATGATAGCAGTGAAAATACCCCAGGAAGCATAAGTACTTTCTTTGAAGCTAGAAGTATAATTTGAGAAGCCATGATTAGAATTCTAGATGACACACAAGGAACATGATTATCATCTGAGTTTTTATTTGCTATTTAAATTGGGGACAATATTGTTTCTTGTGGCAGCAGTTTAGATCCTAAGACAAGGTGTAGTTTAAAATATTTGACGTGTTTTTGGAGTAGAGGTTTCTAAACTTACAGTGTGCTGCCCACACACTGAGTGAAGCCTTTCCCAGTTGGATTTCTAAGGGTTTTTTAGGGCTTTTTAGTCCTGCACTATTTGGACACTTTACATCATAACCATTTGCCTAATACCTTACAAAGTTTAATCCACAAGTTGTGTTGTCTTTCAGTGTTCTGTTGACACAGATGTATAAATGAAGAGGACTTTTAGTTCATCATATAATCTTCAAGGTCTAAACCCTGTAATAGCCAGGATCTGAGCACATGCAATAACTTGCTAAAATCTTACATTTTGGTTTCACTGAGTTTGGGTTAGGGAAATTACATTAGACAAACTCTTTCTGCAAGTGAAGTTCTGTTACAGCCTGTAGAATGTTTTCATGAGCAATGTTTTAAAAGCCATTCTTCCTTCTCTTCATTCTTCACCTTCACACTTCTTGCTGCTTCAGAATTTGAAGACTATTTTTAAAGCCATCTCTAAGCATCCTTATTTAAATTTTGTGATGGAGGCTATATTTCAGTCTGAACAGGCATTTAGTGTCCTTCAGTAGTAGTAAGTCTGCCATGTGGTGATTTTAGAATTTTTTTAGATTTTATTTCCTTGTTCTGTAGTATGCAATTAAGAAACGTACCATAAAATATATTAATTTCATTTAACTTAAGGAAGGAAAGAACATTAACTTTAGAGTCATGTGGTGTTTCAGGTGGCAATTTAATACCAGTAGTAGAAAGCAGCTTTGTTGAAGGTGATTTTCTACTGAAATTAATACTATGAAGTATTTATATGTTGCTATCCATTTCATGATGATAGATGTGAGGTCCAGGTGCAGAATTTTTATTTTATTCATCTATATGTAAAGTGTCCATAAGTAAATGTTGTCCGTGTGCTAAATGGCTAGTGACCATAAGAACTTTTGCTTGCCTTGTCCTGTCAAAATCTGATGAAATAAAACTACAGTGAGTAATAGCAGTGATTATATTAGCTTTTTTTTTTTTTTTTGTAATCTATGGTTTTAACTAGTTCTAAGCATGAAAAGTTATAATTTTTGAATTGGTAGACAGTTATGATGGCATCAATACATTAATTTATGTTCAGCATAAAATATTTCAGCCACTTCACAGGTTTTCTTGGGCTAGATTACGCTGCTAAGTTTAGTTAGTCTGCATCAACCTAAACATTCAACTGCTGATATTAATCAGCAGAAATGCCACAGCACAGCAGATATGTGAAATGTCTATAATCCCTTTTGTAGTGCTAATAAATATGGTGGCAGAAGTATACAAAGTGTCATTGCCAAGGAGCAATGAATGTACAAAGTTCACAGTGTCTAAACCAGTTTCTTAAGCTGTGAAATTTCTCCAGGGAAAATAATAATAGCAAATAAAACCATTAAACGGGGAAGAACCATCATTTTGACAATATTTTCCTAAAATCAATTTCATAAAATATCCCAGCTATCTCGACCTTCTTGTGCTTTAAAATATACCACGTATTCTCCTTTCCTGCATAGCTTTCCTCTTTTCTTTGACTGTTGAGAGCAGACTGTAATAAACATATATATAAAACACTTTATCAGCTAATTAAGGAAGCATTTGAATCATAAAGAAAGGGAGGAGTTTGTCTCACCATGACCTCTCTGTGTCTGTCTTTTCTTAGCCAAGAGTGAGCCTTCTCTTCAGTGCTGTGCAGACTCCTCACTTGAGCTGAATTAGCTTTTGAACTTTTCATGTACTGTTAATCTTAAGAGACAATAAAGTTAAAGTGCACGTCACTAGGTGGCACTGAAACATCATTGTTTGCCAAGTACAGTCTTGAGCTCTTCATCTGCGCTACCAAAGCTGCCTGGATTTGTAAGTGTCAGGGAAATTGTTTTATTGTTAAAGGGCACGGTGTAATATATTCATCTCCATCCAAGGCAGCCATTGAATGCCCTGAAACATGCCCTCTCACAGCTCTGCCCTGTTGACTATGCTTATTTGGTGTAATAATTAGCAGAATTTCTCAGTAACAGCAGTACTTACTAACACCTCACATTTTCCTCTGTGTTTTTGTACGTGATGGATTGTGCATTCTATGAATAAAGTTAAGCGGGTCACAGCCTAAGCCCTGTACAACACAGCTATTTTCTGCACAATAGTTTTGAATAGATATATATTAACTCCTTTTTAATCCCTGTGGTGTGTAATGCAAACAAATTTGAGTCTTTTTGTAATAGGCTATTGAAAACTTGTAAGCCCAGAACAGTTAACTTGTCAACTTAAAGAACAAAAGAAATTGAATGAGCAGCTCTAGAAATTAGAGTACACTGTCTTTTAACAGTGGCATGCTTTAGAAACCTCTTGTAATGCTTTATGAAGTTTGGTAGGATCACTGTACTTTGTTCTAGAGGAACAATTTTCATATGCATGTTAATGGTGATCTTTCTCCTGTCATGATGTTCAGTTACTCTGCTTAGTAGGGAAATACGTGTAGGAAGACTGAGTTAAACATGTCCAGTGACAAGCACAGATAGACTTAAGGGCCTCCAAAATTGTTAGATAAAGGTAGACTTTTTTTCAGTCAAACGCCTAAGTAGAAAAATCTAATGAAATTCCTATATAATTAATTAGTTCAAATAACAGTTATTTGAGGCATTTGTGATACAGAAGCTCAGCTCTGTATGGTGACCATCAAATCTTTGTCGGTTCTAGTTTAGATGGGGATTGCAGCATACATACTGTTAAACGTTGGTCATAAGCTCTTGCAGTTGTCTGGTGTTTAACTTTAAAATCCTCCCTTTCAGTGATTTTTTTTTTTTCCCCCCTAAATCCTCCATTGTTCATTCTTTTTCTAACCAGGCCTTGAATTCTAGTTACTGCTGAAGGAACTCCATTGTGGAAGGGGAAGTAATACCTGTTCCTCCAGCAAGTAAGAGCAAAGGTGGCTCTGGCAGCTTTGTCTTCTTTCTCTTAATGTCAGTTTCTTGCCATTATCCTCCCTTATTAATGCACCTGAGCTGCTTGTCACTTGGATGGTTTTAACACAGACACACATACTATGAATCAGAAAGGCTGGCCTAGGTTTTTGAATTTCCAGTTGAGAGTACCCCAACATATAAAACCGCTGTATCAAATTTGAAATAGTTGACTCCAGTCCTTCTAGACATTCTGAAGGGGAGGGAATTTATTTATTCTTGTCTTTGACATGCCCTCTAAGGAAGCAAGAGCATTTAGAATTTTAAGGTGTCCAGTATTTTTGTTTGGACTGACACTTGCCTGTATGCCTTTAATTTTATGATAGTTCAGAACAATCCTTCTTTGTCAAGTTGTACTTCCATGATAATTTTTTTGTGTGTGCACATGTCTCTTTTTATAAAGAGTTTTAACCTCTCCTCCCCATCCCTGTTCCTTCCCTTGTGCTAATTTACCTGTGGTGTTTTTGATTATGTTCTTATATAACATATACAAATATTTACTTAAAAATACAGTCAGAGATTATTTGGTGCTTTGCTGCTTTTTTTTTCCTTTTAATTGGGTCATTTCATGGATTCAATTTTGAATGTTACCACACAATTGATTAAACATGTCTTTATTTTCCTATCAGCCTGGTACAGCTTTAGTATCTGTTACAGATAAGTATGACTGCTTCTCTTCTTCCTTTAGACAATGAATCCGAAGCATTCCAGAATGAGTTTGTACTCTTTGTAGGAATTCTGTGTATTACATTTGGCAATCGGGATGTGCGTCCAAGATACTTTTTCAGCAGAAAGGAACAAATAGGACAAAGGAGGGTTGTGTTGGAATCTGAGATGGTCCTCTCTCTTTTTCACTTTCAGAAATCCAGCCTGTATTTAAGAACAGCATGGAGAAGGGAATAGATGATTTTTAAAAAGACAGGCCACTACTGTACTACTTGGCATTGGCAAAGTGCAGACAATGATAGCAGCAGGACTATCTAGACTCTTAGACCAGTTAGGAATATAAATGTATGGGGAGAAAGGACAGATGAAAGTTTTCCTGAAGATATGTGCGTAGAAGACTTGAGAAATAATTTTTGTGCATGTCCATTTTAACTGAGTGATGCTGCTCTGCAAAATTACAGCTGATTATTGAAAGCGAGAGAAGAAGCTGGCAAGAAATAAGGTCTATATATGCAAGTAATAAAAATGAAAACTAGAAATTAAGTATTAGCCTTTGTAAGAGTTAGGATTGCTGTATTAAAACAGCATTATTTGAAAAAGTAACAGTTCTTAAGTTTACTCAGCAGATTTGTTTTTAAGCAAAATGTTGGTTTGCATCATGAAATTTACTTTGGTTTGGCACAAAGCAAATGTCTTAACCGATCTACTTCTTTTATAGCAGATCAGTGCTTTCTTGTATTGTACCTCTTAAGATTCCCTAAGCTTATACTTTGAATTATGCAGTCAGTTTAAGAATAAAATGTGAGTGACAGAAAATTGAGTAGCCCTTCCTTTAGCTGTAGTTCTTCAATCTATTGTCAGTGTTCCAGGTACTGTGAAATACAGTCCCCGACAAACTTGTCTAGGTTTGTGTGAGT
>NW_008633614.1:0-13152 GCF_000691845.1 Merops nubicus | reverse complement strand
GCCAGAAAAGCGTCCAACACCAGCTGTAGGACGTCAGTAAAATATATGAGTACAGAAGTAGACCAGAGTCTTCTGATTCACTGACCACTGGTGACTGGCAAAGTCAAACTGAGGAATAAGATGCCTGAAATTTTGTCAGTGTGGCTCTACTGCCTCCAGTTTATTTGGTTAGGCTGTGTGTGCAGAACTTCTGAAGGAAATAGGGCTGATTCATTGTATCTGCTGGTCTAAACGCTTAGGGAACCGCTGAACTAAAATGTATCATTTAGAAAAAACATCCAAACTTGATATTAAAAAGAATTCCCATGAGGGAGAATTCATCTCGCAGAGTGGTGAACTTCTCCAATGGTTAATTAGCCTTTCTTTTGAATTGTGCTCCCTGTTTCTGGTCTGAACTTGCCTAACCTTCTTTCAGACTCTGGATTTTGCTAATCATTGTTTGCCAACTTAAATGTTAGCTTTCTGTTCCCCATGTGGCTTATTCCAGAGGCTGTGAACAAAACAAAGCCTTCAAACTAAACAAAATTAACAAAGTCTGCATTGTGTGCTGTTTGAAATTTCACTAAGAAGTTTTTCTTGAAATAATTTTTGTTACCAAAAAGCCCCTCTTTTTTTCAGTGAACCTCATATACCCTTCTTTAACTTAGATGCTAAAATTTAAGTGTTCCTTTAATGGTCGTATTATTACAAAGTTGAGGCAATGACTGCAGTTTACAGGTTTACTAAGTGAGTGTTGTTATCATCATGGTGTAAGTCATGCAAAATTAGATAATTGTTGTGTTATAAATACCAAACGATGTCTGTGGATTTATTATGAAAGTTACTCCTCTAATCATATAAAATGTTACAAATTCCACTTTTTGCCACTGAATTGGAGAAACGTTGCTACACATGTTCAAAATATGTACATAATGTGATCTATAATTTTCCTGTCCTTGAAAATATTTAGTAAAAAATGATGCAACTGCCTCAACATTGTACTTTTGTGTAGCTTCAAAAATAACATTTCAACAGTTGTGCTGTTTTGGAAATACACTGACAATTTGTGTGACACCAAATTTGTTGTAACCATGATAACAAGTCAGTGATGGCTGCCTTTAAATTGTTTTGAGGGGAGGAGGGGGAATTGCACAAAGCTTCTGCTCAAAGACTCCTCTAGTGTGGGAAATGTTTGAAGGAAAATCTGTGTTTATCATGTCCTTGAAAAGGACAAATCACAAAGATTGAAGAGCAGAGGCAGGAAGCATGGTGCTGCTTCTGCAGCTGAACACCAGGGACCCAGCATCCCCCTTCCTTCTGTGTATTCTGTCTGCAGTGATTTTGGTAATTGTGGCATATACTCACAAGAATTATCTTATAAATACCGAGCTGATGTGTTTTAAAGGAGGTATCTGGTGAAATGTGACTAATACAGAAGAAAAGTGTTCCTGGAATACATTTCCTTTTATCTATCAGGCTTTCAACTATCTTCCTGTCTTCAATCCTGTTCATTCTGGAGTGAAGAATACAGTTAAATAATCAATTATGATGTCTTGGAAGGCTGTAAAGGTCTTCAAATTTCACCAAGTTTGTAAGTGCTTTTATACTTTCATAGAGCTTATTGTGCTAATAAAATCTCTGGGAAATAGTTCTGTAAAAAATATCAAGAGTCAACAATTTTTAATGGCCTACGGAGATGTTCAAATACTATGTAATGGGCATGACAGTTACAGTATGTGAAATTTAATGCTCTAGCTCCTTATTGATCTTCCTTGTAGCTGATTGCGTGGCACAAGCATCTGCACTTAGCACCTGCTCTTTCTGCATTAACACTATCTTCAACTGTGCTATCCAGGGGACTTTGGAAACCACACTTGATGCTAAATTTAAGGATTTAAGGAGGTTGTTTTTGATTTGGTTGGTGTCTTTTTTTTGTGTGTGTGTTTTTTATTTTTAAGTATCCATTTTCTTTTCACTGTACTTTTTACTACTATTTCTCTGGGTGATGTTTTAACACTTAAAGTATTCCTCCCCCCCTTTTGTTTAAAGTATCTTTATTACACTTTGGATACTTCTACTGTTACCTAGCAAAATATATATAGACCAGAAATCCTGCAAGGCTCGTTATGTTTCTGGAAATGATGAAAAGCTGCAAGAAAATCAGTTGTATCTTTGATCTTGCTAATGGTTCTGAAAAACTATTTTAGTGTGACTTGCCCATGTGTACTTTTGAAAGTTCTTTGTCTGCATTACAGAAGTTATAAGCCTGTTGCAAATATTCTGAATCAGCATTTCAAACTGTGTCAGCCCTAGGATTTTATTCTGGAGATCCTTGTTTCATTCTCTGGTTGTTGGTCAGCATGTTTGTTTTCACTTTGCTGCAGTAGTTAGGTGTTGTACTCCAGTGAAGGTTGTACAGGTCTTCATTGCAGATATGTGATGCTTCCCAAAATGTTGTGGTGATTCTTAATATTTCTTTGTTTCCTTGGGCCCCTCAAGGACAAGCAGCACCATGTCAGTCTAATTCCCATTCAGGAGCACTGTATGCAGCTCCTGAGGCCACACAGCTCTAGCCCCCACATTCTGCTAATAGACTGCAGCACAAGTTAGACAACATCAATGCCTTCTTAGTGCTATTAGAACACAAGAGGTCTACAGACAGCAGTACCAAATATGTCCCTGTTTCAACATTAACCCTTGTTTTAAAAATTTTCTTAGGTGCATGTAAGCTCTTGTGTCCATATGTATAAGAAGAAAACTGAAGAACTTGAGATCTGATTGAGACTTGGTCATTGTTTTCAGACAAAATTAGAATGTTCCTACTTCTCACCTAATACAGCTGATCTGGTTACCAACTGATTGCTGCTGGAAGAGGATGCCCAAATGATAGAGGGTCCAAGAAATGGGTGATGGTGTCAGGATGATAGAAGTTTATTGACAGGTATACTGAGGAGGCTTAGGGGCATTTTGTCAGCCCAAAGTGGCTGTGTTCGAACAATTTATCATTTCAGATTTTTATTATGACTACTTAAAATGCTAATCCATGTGTGACAAATCTACAGTCAGCTAGGTAAAGAAAATTTCCAGTTCTGTTCCATTAACAGCCACTAGTCAGAGGAACAATGCTTCTGTAGGTTAAAACAACAATTAAGGGGCCTTTAACATGACAGGGTGGGAAGGGGGGTGTTACTGGTACATACATACATTTTTCACGCCTTGCTGAGCTGCTCCAATGCATAAATTAACTCTGAGTTCAGTTACATCAGTCAGGTGTGCTGTGCCTGTGCATGACTGGTCTGCGTGGGCGTGGGAAACGTGGGCATGTTGATTTATGAGAAAAGGGGTTGAAATTAGAAAGCAAAGCCAAACAGTACCTTTGCCAGGAGGAATATCGAAGAGTCTTTCTTTCAGACACCTGCTCAGGTACGAATACTGATGTTAGACCTGAGGTTTTTGCATTACAGTAGATGGTTTATTATGTCATTTTTTCCCTGACCAGATCCCTTGAACTGCATCCTACTGCTTCCGTAACTAGGCTGGTTTGTTCAGTAGGAGAGCAAGACACATCACAGAATGTTAGGGGTTGGAAGGGACCTCCAGAGATCATCGAGTCCAACCCCCCCCTGCCAGAGCAGGACCATCTAGTCTAGGGCAGGTCCCACAGGAATGCATCCAGACGGGTCTTAGAAGTCTCCAAGGAAGGAGACTCCACGACCTCCCTGGGGAGCCTGTTCCAGTGCTCTGGAACCCTTACAGTAAAGAAGCTCTTCCTCATGTTGAGGTGGAACTTCTTGTGCTCCAGCTTGTGACCATTACCCCATGTCCTATCGCAGGGTGCAAGTGAGAAGAGGTTGCCCCTTCCTTCCTGATACCCAGCCCACATATATTTATACACGTTAATTAGATCCCCCCTAAGTCTTTTCTTCTCCAGAATAAAAAGCCCCAGGTCTCTCAGCCTCTCCTCCTGTGTCAGGAGTTCCAGTCCCCCAATCATCTTCGTAGCCCTTCGCTGGACTTTCTTGAGCAGATCTCTGTCCCTCTTGAAATGGGGAGCCCAGAACTGGACACAGTACTCCAGATGAGGTCTCACCAGGGCAGAGTGGAGGGGGAGCAGAACCTCCTTTGTTCTGCTGCATACGCTTTTCCTAATGCACCCCAGGATCCCATTGGCCTTCTTGGCCACAAGGGCACACTGCTGTCCAGGACTCCAAGGTCCTTCTCCACAGAGCTGCTCTCTAGCAGTTCACCTCCTAACCTGTACTGGTGCATTTTATTCTTCCTCCCCAGGTGCAGGACACTGCACTTATTCTTGTTGAACCTCATGAGGTTTCTCTTGGCCCAGCTCTCCAGTCTGTCCAAATCTCGCTGAATGGCCGCACAGCCTTCAGGTGTATCAGCCAAACCTCCCAGTTTCGTTTCATCAGCAAACTTGCTGAGAAGACACTCTGTACCTTCATCAAGGTTGTTAATGAAGATGTTGAACAGGACTGGACCCAGCACTGATCCCTGGGGGACTCCACTAGTTCCATGTCTCCAGCTGGACTTGGCACCATTGATCACATAATGCTTATATTTAAGAAGCAGCATACATTATAGTAGTATAGTTATGAAATGGATTTATGGGCTATTAAATATTGCTGGAGAGTCATAGTTTTAATATGAATTATATAGAATAATAATAATTCTCGTTTTGGTCCTTAACATAGACATTTTTTTGGCATATAGTATTAGAGGGGGCTGTAGGATATAAATGTGGTACAGCATGGTCGTATATCTGCCAATATTTTTGACAGGCTGGATTTTAGAAAGAATGAACCACAGACAAGGCTTTTGGTAAGGCTTGAGTGTAATGAAGGGTGACCTGGAAATATAACTTTTTCATGTGAGTAAATGGAGCTGTAAAATTAGTTAGTCCCTTAAGATCTTTTAATGAGTGGAATTTACAAAAATAAAATGAAGGAAATAATTTCTGAATTCTAATATATGTGATAATAGAGGAAATAACAGCTGTAATAATGCATTTAGAATGTATTTTTTATTACTCTGTATTCATTTCTGTTATAACTAGTTTTAGTGAGCCACTTGAATGATCTTGGTTGCAATGAAGTTTTAATAGCTAACACTTTGAAAGCCTTGCAGTTTAAACAAATGTCAACTTGAAAACTCACATTCCTTCCTTAAGAAAATATCTGAAGTGGGGGAAGGGCTGTGTGTTTAATTTTTTAAAAATTTTTTTATAATATACATGAAAGAATATTAGAAGTAAGGTTGTGGAAGTTCCTCTAAAGTTGTGGTGGCTTTTCTGAATGGAGTTGTACTATTGTCACAAAATTTTTACTACATAAAGTATTTAATTTTCCTTCTTTATTAAGTCATTGAGCTTTCCTTTCTGAGCATTACCCCTTTTCTTCATGCATGATTTGAAAGAAATGCACATTTTATTATAGATAATTAAAAAAAAAAAAAAAAGATGAAAGAGAAACACAGACCCTAATGTAGATTCTTACATAGGGGAAAAAACTAACAGGAAGGAGGGATTTTTGGTGAACCAAACATTTGCATCTGAACTTCTGATTCAGGTCTTTCTTCCATGACAACATTCATTCTCAGAGTGCCTTACTAAACTTGATAGCCTTTTGGAAAACAAAAGACTATTGGAGAAAAAAAGAGTATTGGAGATGATACTTTCATATGCTTTGAATAGAGACTTTTTTTAGGAGCTACACCAGAAATTTCTGCAAACACATTGCATTGCGCTGAAAATAAACAAAAAACTTCTGTGCTGATGTCAGTATTCTCAAAAGTGTAAAAATTGTAGTGGACAGTCAGCAGAACTTATCAGGATAAAAATTGGCCAATGTTTTAACACCTTCTAATGAAAGGATTTAAGGTGGAAGGTCTTTTGTATGCTGTGAGTGGAGATGATGTTTCAAAGCTGCTAGACCTTCCTTTTCTACTCACACCTCTAGCATATTGTTCCCTCCTTTAGGCTCAGGAAGATTGTCAGACATGACAAGACATGAGAAGGGTATATTCAGCCTAGATAAAATGTTCAGCTTTCTTTTACCTCTCTTTGCTCTAAGATTGCTTACGTTGGAAGGGAATAAAAACAAGGAGCATTTTCCATGTTCTTTAATAAAAAAAAAAAAAGGAATCATTGACCTGATGAAATTAATGCAACATGAGATGGTACTTTAGGTCACTGTAACGTAAGTCAGGTATTGAATCAGAAAATTCAGTTATTTTACATGGAAGAGCCTATGCGAGTATGTAGAACTGTTTTTGCTGGTTATGCTGTTCTCTCTGCATGAAGCATGCACTAGCTTGTCAGAAAGGCAGAGTGGTGAGTCCAGCCAGTTCTCAGCCATCTGCAGGGTACTAAAAATGTTCCCTAGCGTGATGTGTATTTGAAATGTCTGTGAATAATAAATACGTAAAAGGAGTTAAAGTAGGAGGCTAAATGCAACAGTGAGATACTCAAGTTTTTGTTGGAATTGTTGTCTTTCCTGTATCTTCCACAGCGTGAGTCGTCTTTTGCTTCATGCTATGTAATGACTAAAAAAAGGTTGCCTGCATCTCCTCAGAAGTCAGGAACATGCCTGTTAGAATTTTCAATATACCATATTTTCTGAAAAAAAAAATCTATTTTAGGGAGTAGTGAGATGGGCTTTTCCAGAATAGTGAGTAGCAGTCATGTTTTTGGCAGTCTGCTAGTTTCAAGTATTTATTTTAACTGCTTATCAGAGTGTGTTCTTGTTGTGTAAATAAAATCTCACATCCTTAAACGTTTTATAGGCATTGTTGGATCTGTCCGTGACTTGAACTTGTGTGACTGACTTTTCACACCTGTATGGGATGCTGCTCCAGGTTCAGAGAGATGATTTGGTGTTTTTTTCCCCAAATTTGGGAGAAATGCAGGGCAGCAAGCAAGGTTATCTTTTTGAGAGGGGAATACTACTTGCATTGACGTAAGTCTCCCTTGTGTTAGCAAATGCACTTTCTTCAATAAATTCTTCAATGTTTTTTATGCTAAGTACTGGGGGAAGAAAACCACACTTCTACTTCTTTAAGTTTCCAGTGTTTTTATGTTAGAAATCATGACATTGCAGCCTTAAATTAGTTGTCTGAACTAATTTCAATAATATTTCCATGTGATTTCATTTAAATCAGTTTTTATAATATGTTATTTCAGCCAAGGCTCCAATCTGCAGACTGTAGAATTACTATTGACTCCTGACTTATATGATGCTGAAACTATGTGGGAAATCTGTTTGAAATACTACGGCATTCACAAGCCTCTATAGCCTAGATACTAAAGGTTTTTGTCTTACAATTAAGAGAGAAATGAAACCTTTTGAGAATGGTGTTGACACCCTGCAGGGAAATGTCAGCTGCAAAAATTCTTACACTGTCATGCTTCTTGGCCAGAAAACGTCATTAAGTCCCCTTTTTCCCTTATACTGCTTAATCTGAGAGTAACAGACTGTCTAACATAACTGCATTTTGGCCTCCGTGTGTTAGCTGTGCTTCCATTCTCTTGTTCTGTAACATACACAACATTACTTCTATTGCCATAAAGAAACTTAGGGGGAAAAAAATTAAATATAGTGATTGAGCGATCTCAACTATTGCTATTCCACCTGCTGAATGTTACAACCAACCATCTCATTACTAAACTCGTTTATTACTAATAAATGTGCAGAGATTGCTGATGTCTGCAGGCTGTTCATCGCAAGCTCTGAAATTGGGCATTAGTGCTTCTGGCATTCATTCCAGTTACCAGAGTCAGATATAATAGAACCATTAACACTCACAGCAGCCTACAAACTAAGACGTTTGCAGATGTTTTCTCCTTTCTGAAGGCCCATGTACAACACTGAAGGTTTCTTGGGCAGTGCACGCTGCATGATGACAGTGTAGGGATGGTGCACATAAGGTTGTGTTGCACAAATTGTCGTGGCTAACGTATGTATAAAAATCACATTGGCTCTTAAAATGTAAGAAACATAATACTGGTACCTGAGTAAAATGTTCCACTGTTCCTGATTTTCAAAAGGTAAGAATCGGGTTTCAGAAAATGCTTTTTAAGTTTGAGTTTTTTAAGTTTTCAGTGATACCTTCAACTAAAGACAATTTCATTTTATTTTTATTTATTTATTTAGGGGTTAATGTGCTGGAAGAGCCTGTAAGCAATGCTTATGTAACAGTGCTTAGACTTAGACATCAGCCAGCCAATATAGCTAGATCTTCAGTATTTCTCCTTCTTTTTTTTTTTTTTATTTTTTGGAGGTATTTGTGAGTAGCTTGATGTTTTTGACATCTGTGTGACAGCTTCTTGCATAAGAGATGAGCAGTGTGTTATACCACCTGGCTGTGTGTATTAGTCTATACATCAAGCTGAAGAGCAGCACTTAGCCAGATCTGACAATCCAATGTGAACTAGTACTACCTATACACAAGAGTGCATTTTAATGTTGTGTGCTTTTTGCCAAGAGGCTAGTACTTGACAAAGAAATTGTCAGAATGTTTCTTCTTCCCAGCTCTTTTTTTTTTCTCCCTGCAGATGTGAGTCCATGTTGAAATATGTGATTTTTTTAAAATACAATTTAATCTGGTTTACCTTAGATGAAAAAGCCAGTCTAATGTTTTCAGTGATTTTATGTAATGAAATTATAAGAATCCTTTTGTAATCAAAAAGTGTTATTTCAGAATATGCAGCAACTTAGCATATCATTTTCTGTCAGCTTAATCTGAAGTTACATTTTGCTTGGTTTCACCAGTGTCTTCATGTCAACATTCCAGCAACCTGTCCCCAAAGAAAATGAGGGACCTAGAGAAATTACGTTGTTGGTTCATAAGTTTCACTGCTGCTCTTCTCAGTCTAGTTAAGACTCAGTAATCAGACAATTGAGAGCTATCTGCTTGTATTTCAATTTGACTGATCTATTTGCTATAAAGCTTAAACTTCTACACTTCCTCTTGATTTCAGGCCTCTGTTGTCTTCCTTGATGCTTAAATTAAAATAAATGAAATTCACTGTCACAGAACAAAATACACAGTAACACTCTTCATAGTTCAGCTTTCCTTGTTTATGTGTTTGCTATAAGCCAGGAGTTAGTAACTACTTGTAATATTACTTTCTTCATTATTTAAATAAAATTGCCATCATAGGGAAGATCTGTTTTGGTCTGTATATGGAACCTGAAAAGTTTACTAAAAGGGGAACTTTCAGCTTTCAAGGGGAGGGGGGGAAGAAGTGTGGGGTTTTTTTTTTGTTGTTGTTTGGGGTTTTTTTTGTATGTGTGGTTGTTTGTTTTTTTTTTTTTTTTATCAATGAATACTCTTGTCACTGGAAATTGATTATTCCATAGACATCTAGGTGATAAAATATGTAGTTGTTCCCATATAACTTGGTTTTATCCAAGTGTTAGTGATACCCTTTTTAAACTTTTTCTATGTTTTCCTTTGTATGACATCCCTATTGTTCTTTTAAAAGCTGTTCCATTTAGTCATGCTCTTACAATGTGAAAAGTATTGAGTAAATTGCAGCTTCAATTATTTCTTGTGATTGTGCTCATGTAGTTGAAAATATTGCAATAAAAATGAGAATTTGAATCCTGTTCTCTGAAGTATTTAAGCATTATGGCTGAAATAATTTTATGGTCTTTGAATTGTATTTTTATGAATAAATATTTGTTATTGATCAAAGTTTGTAAAGATATCATTCTTGCAAGCTAAAAGAAAAAAAAATGCTTTCCTTATGTACGACGTAGCACAATGACTGGTTGGACATTTTTCACATGTTTGTGTCTTTTTTTATACAAATAGTTTTGTACTTGGCTGTTTGTGTCTTGGGTTTTAGTCTAATTTCCTGTTTCAATTTTCCCCCCTCCAAAACAGAAAAAAAAGCTACTTGAAGAACTTGGAGAGAATAGACTTCCATATATGACACCAGCCGATGCTGATTTCCATCAGTTGGTAATGTATTTTTTTAAAATACTTGTTTTAAGCTAAAGTAGTTCTTTGCACTGAACAACAAATCTTTCTTCAGAGAGACACCATGCAATCTGATGTGAAGAAGTATCCTGGTGGCTGATAATGTACTTCCAGGTGGTGTGAAATAAGACATTTAGAGATGGGATATTCAAGAGAGAAAACTTTAAGTTATTTTTTAGGATTTTTTTTCCCTGTGTAAGAGTACCTGAGTACCTGGTAACACATATAACAATAAATCACAGTTTCTTAGGTTTTGCTAAAATAAAAGACATTTCACTGTTCATCTAGCTATGGGGGCTTTTTGTTTGGATTGTTGTGTTTGATAGGGTTGTGTTGGGTGGGGTTTTTTTGTTTGTTTGTTTGTTTTTCCTGAGTTGTGAAGAAGTGTATACTTTATAGCTTAGGTTTGACAAATAGGGAAAATATTTGCATAGAGATTAGATTTTTTTTTTTTTTCTTAATTCTGCTTTCAAAGAAGTAAACCTTAAGACTTTGTTTACAAAACAAACAGTGCAAATTGGAATGCATGCATCAGTTGAAACCAAATAAAAGTAAAACCAGGCGCAATAGCCACATGAATAGTAAACCAAATAAGCTTATGGAAGAGTATAATGTAATTAATAAAATATTCTGCCCCTGTCTTGGATCTCTCTAGGTCATCTATCAAACATATGGCAAGAATTGTAGGGTCAATCAGACCAAATGAGAACACAGTAAGATGAAAAGCATAAGGAAAAAGATTGTAGTTTGAACATTTACAACAAGCATACTTATGTTACAGGCACGTCACCTTTCTCATACTGATACATGGTTTAAAGATGTATGTGGTAGCATAAAAAAATAGGTCTGACTCTTTCCATGTGAGGATGAATTTTTCTTTTCCTGAATTCTAAGGCCAAGGAAAATTTAGCACACATCATACTATAGAAAAGGGAAGATGCATGTCTGGGTCAGGTACTGGACTGCGACACAGAAGCATGAAGTCAAACCCCAATTTGGCCCATGGGATTGCAGTTGTGATGTTGAGCAAACTGTATCCTTCCCTCACCATTCTTGTTCATTTGGGCTGTAGGATGCTTAGGGTTTCTCTCTGTTCTTACAGTGCTGAACATAGCAGCACTAAGCTCTGTTGGGATCTTTAACAGCTGTAAGGATAACAATATGAGAAAATGTAGTTTGCTGTTAACCATAAAAACGTATCTGTAGATAAAAGCAAGGAAAAGTGTAGGAGAGCTGAAAAATGTGGAAGAGCTTAACAGAACGTTTTTTTCCTTTAAAAAAACAAACCCCAAACACACTGTTTTCAGTCTTAAGCTAATTTTAAAGAGGAAGCTCTTCCCCTTTTTGAAACTCGGGAAACAAGATGAGCAGTGAAATCAGACCTGTTCAAGACTTAATAGTTTTTAGATACATTTTTGCATCATAGAGAATTATACTTTGTGTAGTGTCGGTGTGCATGCTGGGTATTTTCAAGTATGTGTGATAATTATAAGCATCGCAAGCACCTTCTAAATTCTTATGGTGACTATGAAATGTTACTTTAATCACAGGTGTAGATATTACAGGCTCCATAATGCTTAAATGTATATATATTCTATAGATAGAAAAAAAAGGAAGGATGAGGGCTTGAAGATAGCAAAATGGCAAAATTAAGTATCACAGGTTAGTTTTGCAGTCTGTCTTTCCTGGAGAAACCTGCCTTAGTCCTTGAAAGATCCACCCCTTCTAAAGCAGTATTCTTTGAACATGTTGGACAGGTTAGGTAGGATGCACGTAAAAAAAAACACGGTATCCTGTCAGGTATGGAAGAGTCTGAAAAAAACTTAAACTCCATTGTGAGCGAAACTACACTGACATGTCTTTCCATGTATCTTGCCTGATGAAGGACTTCCAAAACAGGCCCCAAGCCATCAGCTGGAACAATGTAACGTTTAAAGCCAGTTAGGAACAAGAAAGTCTGTCAACAAGGCAATTCGTAAATATCTGAAGTACAAACTATCATTGCATGATGTAAGTGGTAGTTTGTTTATCAAAGGTCCATGCTGCTGATTTTTAGCTCTATTCTGTCACTTGGGTCATTCTATAAGGTGATTCTCTGTGATGAGTACCACCATTAGAAGTGAAGGTATGTGGTATGCAATATTCATATGAAGAACTGAGCATCAGATGTGCTTCTTTTTCTGTCCTGTAGTTTCCAGTAACATACCCACTTCTTTCAGAGTGAACAGGGAATTGACCTTTAATGCTTGCTGTCAGTTACAACACAGACTACATGATTGCTTCCCCTTCCCCCCAAAACAACAAGGTGTCCAGTGTGAACCCAGCATTCGCCCTCTGTTCTGATCCCTTAATACTTTCCTGATGTAGGACATAGCACAGTGACTGGTTGGAGATTTAAAGACGACATGTTTTCATGTGATGTGTCGGAAATGTGTTTCCACTTCCTGATTTCTTCTGAGATGCCACCGTGGGGTTTCTTGGTCTTTTTTTTTTTTTTTTTTTTTTTTTTTTTTTTTTTCCCCACCTTTTTTTTTTCAGGGTAGCGTCCTAAGTATACTGTGTAAAACTTAATGATAAAATAGTTCTTAAGTGTGTAATCTTAAAACACAACCCAAAGGTCACGTGCCTCTGATTTGGCTGGCAACTAAATGTGGAAGACATTACAGCTGGAGTTCAGGAGGGGAATACAATGTTGTTACCTTTGTAAAGTCTCTGTGCTTCCTTTCTAGGGCATGTTTTCAGGCATTTAGTTGCTTTACATTGTAATGTTGTTTCATTCCTTCTGTTTCTAATAGTTGCTTGGAATTTCATGTGTGTGATTCATGTCAGATGTTCAGTATATTAAATGGTTTTAAAATATCTAATAATAATGACTTAAAGTATGCAATAATACATGTAATGTGATAATTGGTTAATCAGGCCTAAATATGTCCAGTGTACAGAATTATTTAAAGAAATACTGAGAAACTGCTATAAAACTGTTAGCACATTCTCTTATGCATATCATTTGGATAATGAAACAAATCATAATCTGTAGCACCATATAATGTTCTGTCACTAAGTATGCTAGTGAGAGAATACTTGTTTCCAATCACCTATACCCACATATTTGACTGTAGATTATAGATATATGTCCTTAAAATTTGTGGTTACTCATTTCAGTAGCTATTTTATATA
>NW_008633613.1:0-602 GCF_000691845.1 Merops nubicus | reverse complement strand
AAGCCCTGCCAGAAAGTAGATATAAAAGTTCCAGGGGGTATAGGAAGAAATTAAAATCTAGAGGCAAAACCAACACCCTCCAGAGTGGCTGTAATACCACTTCCTTTGCTTTATTTGAATTGTTCTTTGAAGTTTTTTTTACTCCAAGCTGGTTTTGATAAATAATGATAGAGAGGAGATGGTGAGGAAGGTATGACCACTGTTAGCCAGCTAAAATCACAAGGAGTATCTACATCCCAGGACTACAGATGAAAGAGCAGTGGAATGAGGTCTCTTTATAGCCTTTTCACAGTGAGTGGTTGGCTTGATACAGGTAGAACAGATGCTACATCCTAGATAAACCTACTCTATGAGTGTCCTCAACATCTACAGAAACATGTGGACTCTAGTTTCACAGCTACCATGAAATCCTGTGAAGCCTTCTTACATGACAAAATACAGCATCCAAACTCCAAAGGTAATCCTCATAGTTTCCACATTCAGTGGATGTACTTAAAAAGTTCAACTAATTAAGCTCTTTTCCCTTGATTAGGTGATTTCATAGTAGTAACACTTTTTTATTTTTAATTCTAAGATTTTCTCATGTGGGCAAGGCTTCCAGG
>NW_008633612.1:1213-1501 GCF_000691845.1 Merops nubicus | reverse complement strand
CAGCCCCCCCTGCTCCCTGCTGCAGCCTCCCCTGCTCCCTGCCCTCGTCGCAGCAGGAAGGAGCAGAGCTGCTTTCACCTCACTCGGGCGCAGGCTGGGAACGCACACGAGGCGCTGTGTGCACTCTGTGCTGCAGAGTCACAGAATCATTTGGGTTGGAAGAGACCCTCAAGATAATCACATCCAACTGTTGCCGCAGTACTGCCAGGTCCCCACTAACCCCTGTCCCTCACACCACATCTCCACGGCTTGGAAACCCCTCCAGGGGGGGGGGCTCCACCCCTGCCC
>NW_008633612.1:376-996 GCF_000691845.1 Merops nubicus | reverse complement strand
AGCTGCTCCTCACCACACTTGGGCTCTAGACCCTTCCCCAGCTCCATTGCCCTTCTCTGGCCACACTCCAGCCCCTCAAGGCCCTTCTGGGAGTGAGGGGCACAAAACAACCAAGGATTCGAGGGGCGGCCTCCCCAGTGCTGAGTGCAGGGGGATGATCCCTGCCCTAGTCCTACTGACCACACTAGTGCTGACAGAAGCCAGGATGCTGGTGCTCTTGGCCACCTGGACATATGCTGGCTCATATTCAGCTGGCTGTTGACCAACACCCCCGGGTCTTTTTTTGCTGGGCACCTTTCAAAGAGAGCCACTTGCTGGTGTGGTACATTTGCTCATGCTGGTAAAGCTCGTGGCTCACTCACAGGAAGAGCAGGTGTGGTGGAAGGCCTCCATGCAGCACCTGCCCTGCTCCTGTTGCTCACCAGCATCCCTCTCCGTGCCGTGGCGTGTTTGTGGACTGTCTCTCATTTCTGCTCATGTTCAATGGCTGGGCTTTCTTTTCCAGTGGCTTCTCTATCGGTACAGTTGCATTGATGACTCTGGCTTTGAAAAGTTTCTGCCCAGGGTTTGGTGCCTTCTCCGTCGCTATCAGGTACTGTCTGATCGCAGCCGTACATTGG
>NW_008633612.1:0-365 GCF_000691845.1 Merops nubicus | reverse complement strand
GTGTGGGGGGCCCACAGCTCTGGGAGCCTGATGCAGAACAGGGCATAAGCTGTGTCCGTGGTCTGCTCCTCATGTTTTGAGATTGGACTGTGGTCTGGACAGCAATTGTGACCTTGACAGGAGACTTCGGGGTGGTAAAGACAGATTTTTACGGAAGAAACTTTCCGTAGTTCTTGACTCTGGGGCCAGCTGAAGGCTCATGGGGCACACATGTGAAAACTGACCTTTGGTTTGCGGGGCCTGAGCTGAGCAAAGTATCTAAAGAGCTTCCCTGGGTATTCACAGGGGACCTGCATGAGTTTGAGACAGACAAGGGGCCCTGGGTCCCAGGGCAGCGGGTGCAGCGCCGGGCCCCGGCAGGGGCG
>NW_008633611.1:9295-9752 GCF_000691845.1 Merops nubicus | reverse complement strand
AGGGGAAAAAGTTACAGTTCGTGCCAACAAAAGAACAGATTGCTTCTGGTAAGGAGGACACCTGCAGAGTTTTCATGTTGCTCACATATTTAATGATTCCCAAACTATTTTCTAATCTTCTCTCACAGTTTCAGTAGGGAATGTAGATAGCACAGACTCAGGAAATCAAAAGCAAACCCTTGCAAAACCAGTCTTTGTCATGCTTAAATCTTTCCTGCTGGACTCTGCAGGGAATTCATTGCATTTTCTTCTATTTGGTGTTGCATCACATTTTATAATTTCTCATCATACTGAAGTAGATTGTGGCCAAAACAGTTCTGTGATATGGGCTGAATGAGTGATCTATGAGTCTGGAATCAAAGTGAAGCACAGAGGAGTTAGAGATACTGGATGGTAGCAAAGGCCTTGAACGTGTGGCCAGAAGACCGTACCTAGATGTCTTAGACCCTCAGGGGGT
>NW_008633611.1:0-9262 GCF_000691845.1 Merops nubicus | reverse complement strand
ATAGCACTTTGCAAGATGGGTAAACTTTTTTTAGGAATGACAAACAGAAGGCAGAGCAAGCACCCATTAAATATAAAACACATTGTGCAGTAAATTCTGACCAACTTCTCCAATAAGAGAAGAACAAGGGGAGTGTGATAGCAAGCCAGAAAAGGACACAAGAGGGTGGAAGGAGATGGTTCTATTATCCGTTTCAGACTCTCAGTGAAGGATTCAGGTTGCTGGTAACAGTCTGCAAATTCTCTCTCTACCCTTGCCCATCTCCAGGATGAAGTCATCACCTTGGGAACCAAAAGGGCATGAGAAGGGCAACCACAGCACCAGAGAGAGAGAAAAAACAACAGTAGTAAATTATTTGTATATGCAGTTTGAACTGAATATAGTTCTACCTAATAGACTATTAGGCATTCTTAGAAAGGAAAAGAGTACACAACAGAAAACATTATTTGAGACCTCTATAAATGTGTGATGCTATTTTGGATATTGTATACAATTCTTGTCCATACATCTCAGGAAGGTTATAGTAGGGCTATATAGGGAACAAAAAAGGACTGCAAAAAATTTTAGACATTTGAAACCATGATGGGAAAAAAAAAAAAAACGAATTGGATTAAATATAATTAAATTTATAGGTTGCTTCAACCTGGAAGATAAATGACTGAAAAAAGAAATAGTAGAAGTCTCTGATGTATAAAAATAGTAGAAAACTGAATAAACTGTGTCTTGTAAACAGAAATAAAGGAACTGCTAACTATAATCAGGCAGCAGAAAAAAATAAATAGTTAGCACATATTGTGTAATCCAGCCCTGAAATGCACTGCCACAGTGCATTGCTGGTGACCAGGGAGGCCATAGGTTCAAAAAGCAAACGGACAGGTTTCTGAGACAAGGTTTCAGTACAACTCTTCGTGGTAGTTACTTCATGTAACCTCCAGGTCAGGAAGTCAATAGACTGCAAGAATATCGTGCATATGTTGTGCAGACTGCCATCAGAAAACCTTTGCCCAGTGTCACTACTTCCTAGTTTTGTGGTCAGGTGGGTGAAGAATCCCCAGTTCAGGTGCTGAAATGGGCAAATGCTTCCACCATCTGTGGCAATGAGCAGTCTAAAAGGAGGAGTAAAAATCAGAAGGATATATATATATATATACATCTGTTCTAAAATGCTGAAGCTTCTCTTTATTTGGTTACATTCATATACCTGTCATGAAACAGCTGGAGCTTAGCTGTGAAGTGAATATAGACAGAGCTATTATTTCAAACTGACTTGTTAAATATTTAACGACATGGGAGCGCTCTGTGTTTTCACTCAGGATGCATATGGAGAGATTAATCTGAGGTGAAAGTACAACGTGTCTCAGCTTTGATTTGTCAATAAAGAGATATTCAATTAGTTTTCTGAAGGGTGTGAGCCTGCCTTAGCTAGAGGCATGACATGTAAGGGGAAAAAAAGGGAGAAGTTTCCAGGAGAGTGTAACTGCTCCTCTGAATTATACTATCTTTTATAATGAGAAATTGTCATTCCTTCGTTTAAAATTTTTTCATAGATGAAAAAGGTAACACAAAATCAGGCTGTTGTCAGTTTATAATAGAATGTTTTGGGTTAGAAAAGGTCTTTATTCACTGGGAAGAATTTCAAGTACTGAGTATTCTTACAATACGGGGACAAAAGAAAACAAAAAAACCCAAACATCTCAAATTTCCTTCTTCCTCCATGAATGATACCAACTTCTTTTATGTCAAACATTTTTTTTCCCTTCAGGTGTTTAATTTAAAAAATTTCTGATCTGTGTCAGAGGTGTATTGAAAACTGTTTAAAAGAACCCTTCCCACTGAAGAATTTGTTTTAACAAACTGATGATGAAACCCTTTAATTAAGAATTCCCCAAAACAGCTCTGAAATACCGCCTTTCTAGGAGATTATTATTTCTTATAAATTTACAAAGCTGTGAGGTCTGTGGAATTCTTTTCCTATGCTTTTATGTTACAATAGTCTTTGTACAAAAGGAAACTATGTTTGGATCAAACTATTTTATTTAAAACAAACACCTATATAATCAACCAATGCCTTGTATTCTGACAAGCTGTAGCTGTGTAGCTCTCTAGCTGGCATTTGAAGGAACTAATTACTTGTTACACAAATACTGTCAGGAAATCAATGAGCTGTGATTTGTGTGAGGTTGTTTTGGTTTGTTTGTCTTAAAAATAAAGAGTGAGACCATTGTGACAGAGGAAGTTTTTTAAGACTATTCATTACTTATGGATAAGACAGGGAGGTGGAGGAGAATGAATGAGAGCATTTATCTGTCCAGTGAGGCTCCCTGATTAACTTAATTGCACAACAGATGAAGAGTTACTGGTGAGAGGTTGGTTCACCCTTATGCACTGATGCCCTTGCCCTGGACTTCAGCCAGGCCCTAAAGCAAACAGTGCAGTATTCTACACAAAAAATACTGCAGGGATTGATATATGGTAACTAATCAGAGGGGGTTGGTTTGGTTTTTTAAGGCTGTGAGATAGGGGAAAACTGCATTCTAGATCCTTGAGGCAAATCCACAATTTTGATTCTTGTCTGGTTTGAAATATTTCAACACAATAAAATCCCCCAGACTGAAAGTTAAGGGTGTCACAGAGTTTGGTTGGAGTGAACTCACAGGGACACATGGAAAAGCATCCCCCTTACCAGTGTACATCATGTTCAGGAACCTGGAAGAAAAGATTCTACTTCCATGTTGCATTAATTTTGACAGTTTAAGAGGATATGAGCAAATTAGAGAATTCAGAGGCAGTACAGTTACTGCAGGAATATTTGATAAAAGTGTTTCCAGTGCTCTGCCAAAGAACCAACCAAGGTTCTTTGCCCATCGCTGAGATCCCACAGTCTGTACCCTGTAATTAAATGTGGTTTATTGTCTAACTTGGAGAGCAAAACCACAGACCCTGGGGACTACTACTTGGTTTATGGGCAGAGATACTACGTAAACCAAGCCAGGCCTGACTCCTCTTTTCACCAATGGCAGTTTCATATCTTCTTGAAATGTCTGCCTCCTAGGCTAACACCTTGAAGACCTTTTTGGGGTGCTGCAGTTTTAAGTATGTTTATTTTACCACATATCCTCCACATCTACTTCCCAAATATACGTCATTACTCAATAAATCCTAAAAAATCTAATATAATGCTCATCTTTGCTTAAGAGCCACTTGTCGTTTGGTGTACTGTTTACAAGACTGATGCATGTTTATACAGAGATACATTGTAATGGACACACATCATACTGTCTCAAAATTTATAATTTCTTAACTGGAATTATATTTTTTTTGTTGCTATTTTTCTGTGTATGTGAGCATCTGCAGGGTCAACATGGGAGAATGTGTCAGAGTTAACTGCAAGATGTTATAAAGAAAAGAGGCTGCATTAGAAATCTATTTAAAAACAAAAAGGAAACAAAACAGCAGACCTTAATAACCAATGTTTTTGTAATCTCAATCCAAAATTATGTGATTTAGAGTAAAACACTGAGACTTAAAAGATGAGTGATAGCAGCATTTCTGAGTTATAGGAGTAGTTTCAAAGGCAAAGGAATGTAAATGAAATTTTTGTTCAAACAGATTCAATACACTTTTAAAATATGAAACCAATAAAAGAATTTTTCCTTCAAGAATAATGCTAAATGCTGATAGAAGAAAAGCAAAGAATAAAAATGTAACAGGGCCTAGAGGAAAAGATATCATCACAGCCTTCAGTGGTGTGCAGATCTTTCCTTTTATTTCGTAAAGGGGAATTTGTTTCCAGTGCCTATCAAGACCGAAAGGAGAGATGGAAGAGTAAGCTGAAAGATTAAAGGTGATGAACTCATGTCCAGTTTGAAGCTCAGTTCTTTACCAGTAGTCTGGTGCACGCTCTGCATGGGCCACAGAGCATTGACCTGGGATGGCTCATGATCACCTGACCAAGAATTATTGCTCAATCATTTTGTTCCCCTGGTGTGGTTGTTTTTTGCTTTTTTCTCTCCTTCCTCCCAGTAGTGAGGCCTCCAGGCATTGACACAGAGCAGAACAGAGGTGGGGTGAGTTGGTTACAAGGTGACTCTGGCCTTGTAGTAAACAAACACATCTGATCCTGTCTTGTCCTTCATTATCTGGAAGGGAGTGAACGCATCAACTGGTGAAAGCTCCGTCACGAAAAATAACAGGTCATCAGAATTACAGGTGGAGATAAAAACTCAGAAGGTAGATAATGATATCATTAAGCAATTGCATAACTGGCAGGAAAACATGTCAGAACTTCATAATAAATTTTTGTGTCTTTAATTGCTTTTTGAAACTTTATTACCATAGGAAAAAAAACCACCACTCTCATAATCCCGTTGATACATAAACAGAGATTTGTGCTGTAATTACAAAAGGTGGGGATCCTACAGGACTGTACTCTGTAGGATGTAGGCTAGAATGAAAGGTGCAATCCCTGGAGCAAAGACAGTTCTGAAGCTCTGTTCTCTATGGGCTAGACACTGAAGACATTTGTTCAGATTTTCTTGGTCTGCATTTTTCAGAACTGACTCTTGGATTCCTAGAACTATATAAATTAAAAAAATATCAGTTAGAAACCTAGAACTTAAAATGACTTTTGAGGTTATTGTGATGATTAATCGATAAATTTTTCTTTTTATTATCATATGTCTATTATGCTCAGTCATATACCCACAGAATTTGTCAGTTCATTTTTTATAACCGTTTCACACATTATGCATACTCCTGACTTTCTGTTTTCGTTCTGAGGTTTATTTTAAGTAAACAGCATAGCAACTTGACTTGACTTGGACAGGACTTTGCTAGGATGGGACTTATTTCCTATCCAATTTTGTTTGAATAGTAATGAAATACCAAGGCATATATTTATGTGATATAACTGTTCCTGTGTCTCACAGTAAATAAATAAAAATACACCTGTTTTATGAGACCAGGTTATATTAAAAAGCAGATAAGGGAATTGTTGAGATTCTTAAAACTCAAATATTCTTGAAGCCATGAGGATGAAGTCTGCCTTCTTTATTATTGAAAGAAATTAAAAGGAAGGCCAACCAGATGCTGTCTAGAGATTCTGCCTTATTTCCAACTGCATGCAGCAGCTCAGCTGCCCACTGCATATAATTCCTACATCAGGTGCTGAAGCACGAATTTGTTTAAGTCCACAAATGAAGCTAAAACCATATTGAAATTGGTGAAACTGTACACAGTTGTGTTGTCAAACATATTTTATTTCCACTGATCAAGAGACCTTGTGGTGGCTAGCAGGGCCGCATGTCCTTGGTAAAGCTGATGCTGCTTCAGGTTTGATAATATTATTGGGGGGGAATTTATTTTTTTCCTTCTCACCAGCTGTGGAATTTCTGCATTTTCAGTAAATGTTGCCATTTTTATTTTACTTTTGCTGTTATTGCTATGAGGGGAAAGGAAAGGAAAGGAAAGGAAAAGGAAAAGGAAAAGGAAAAGGAAAAGGAAAGGCAAAAAGTTTGGCCCAACCCCATTCAGCAATAGCACAGTACCTTATGGATTAATCAGAGTAACTGGTGTCTAGGAATCTACAGCTGAGCTAGATTTACGGCTGAGTTCTACAGAGACTGATTGTCTGGAATTGCAAGGAAACACCACGCTCAGAGTATGGCGTCTACTTCAAAGCCATCCAGCAGGTTGTCAGGCTAAAGACTGTTCATGGCCCTGATTCAGGAAAATACGTGCTGTCTTCAGGACAGCACTCAAGCACTTTCCCAGGGCACGGGACCTTAGCGATGTAACAGCTCAGATGCTCTTGCCTCCTAATTCCTGGACAATGAAAACAAGAGATAAGAACCTGGAGCAAATTAACACTTTCAGAAGGCATATCAAGAATAAATACCATAAACAAGAAGCTAGAGGACTGCTGAGATTTGGTTCAAATCATCAAGGATGTTTAAAACTGAACATGAAATGAAAGAAGGTACTTTCTTGATTCCCAAAGGAACTCTTGAAAGCTCTTTATTTAGAGGAACATCAGGGTGACATTTTTCAAACACTTTAACTTGTTTCTCATTCCATTGCTCCGTCTACTTATGGCCTACAGCCTAAATAAGTTTCACCTCCTGGCTTCCAAACTGCATCCACCGATTGCACTCTTCAGTACTGTTGGCTCTGGGCCCTAACCTCCCTTCCTTCCTGCCAAACTTGCTTCATTCCCTTTTATTTATTCAAAACTGCCATGCTTCAGTTACAAAGAAGAGTGGAACTGTAATAAAATTAGTATTTTTTTTCCTAATCCAGGAAACAGAGAAGAGAGAACCCGCACTGGAGAACATTAATTACAATTTTTTGAGTGTATCTTTCACTTCTATCGGGATATTATGTATCAAATGCACTGTATAGGATAACAGGATTTAAAATGAATATCATAACATAATCATATCAACATTTTAAACTTAATTTGAAAAGTAAATGGGGTTGTGCCACGAACTGAAAATAATAATTCTTTTTTATTTCACATTTTACAGAAATCTCCACTGCCAGCAACTGTTCATTGATTTGCTTTAGGAAATTATAGCAGAAAGACAATCAAACAAATAGGATACTTGCTTCATGTCCTGTGACTGTTAGTCCTCATTTTCTGTGTGTAGAATAGGAATGAGGCAAGGGATTTAACTCACGAGGAACTTTATGGCAGTAAACACCAAAATAACCTTCTGAAATATTGGGGTGATGGCAGCCAATAAAGAATCATTTCGTAAGGAGAGACAAAGCTAGCCAGGACATTTTCAGCTAAATGCAGTTTACACGAGAGTGATAAATCAAAACTAAAAGCACAGTCTTTCTGGTTTGTTTTCAACATTCTTTGGGACAATTTTCTGAGATAATTCAGGATAAGGAATTCAAGATAATTCATGATAGTCCCCGTAGTTAGGGGACACCTTTAGGTAGCTAACCACACATGTTCAAGTATCTGCTCTAGTCTTTCCCTCTGACAAGAAAAATTTATATCTATAAATAGACATAAAGCAGATGTATAAGTAGATATAATGTAGATGGAATAAAAACAAACACTGAAAACCCACAAGGTAAGATAAAATTCTTCTTTTCTGAAAACCCATGCAAAGGACAGACAGACTGGCTTACCCGAGAGAGGGTTTCAATTCAATTAGCCCCATTAAATATCTGCAGTGTAGGTGTCTGCATACAAGCTACTCATTTTGGTTTCAGGTAGTTAGTGGAGATCTCATCAGTACAGTCAATGGAGTGTGTAAGACAATTTGTAGGAGCAGATGAAGATGCCTGCTTTGGGATGGGATGAGTTGTTATTGCAACTTCCTTGACTGTATTGGCCAGATTAAGACTGACTCAAATGCAGGCTGATAGATCAGTTGAACTTTACCTCTCTAGGTCAACTCCCACGTCTTGATGGGCTGCCCCTAGTTCCTTTGCAAAAGGATCCAGCTGCAAGGCTTTCTGAGGAAAGCCTCACTGCTAAATACAGTCTAAATGCAGTATTTAGCAGAAGCAATGGAGGAGAGAATGTGTGTATGGAAGGCTAATTGACCAGCATCACTTTCCAGAACTTACTACTCTAATTCTTTAATTCAGGACCTTCAGCCTGTAGCAGAGAGAAGAAACTCCCTAATCTTCAATCTCTTGCCACCGTGAGAAGGAAGGCTTCTCATAGCCCTTGTTGGACATCACCAGGAGCAAAGGCTGGACCTTCCCTGTCCAGAGGGACATTTTTTCCCTCCAAAATTTAATAATATGTTCAAATAAAGATGAAAGTCAACAGAAGTAAGCTCTACCATGCACACTGTGATTTCTATCAAACCTGTTTTCCTGTTTTTGTTTAAATACCATTGGGCTAATAACTCTTCATGCTTGAGCATTATGTTTGGGATTTTATGTTTGTCTAACTGCTTTATATTGCCTGCACCAATACAGAAACTGAGAACTTCAGTTGCACTGCAAAGTAAAACAAAACTATTAACTTCTCCTCATGTTATAGTTGAGGAACTGAAACACAAAGTACCTGAGTGGTATTCTTATGTACTACAGGAGTCTGTAAAGAAGCAGAAGTCCCAAGCAGCTTTCCACCTTCAAAGTCAGTGCTGGTAATTGCTCAGCTGCTTTCATCCTGAATGCTCCAAGAATGCCAGCACTGATCCTGCAAGCTCTATTGGCCACATGGGTATCCACAGATCTCCTGCAGCACACGTGGCCATTGATCTCTGGACTAGCTGGAGCTTACTCAACAATTACACAAGAGTGATCAGCCCCTTGCAGTGAGAAGACAGAATAAGAACTTCAAGTGGAAAAACAGGATGTGAAAAGATTTCTGTGAGGTCTCTGATGTCTGTTTTCACAGAGAAGACCCTACAATCTTTTTACATTTCCTGCAAGTGTTCCTCTTTTCTAGTCTTCCCTTGTTATAAAAAAAAATTAAATATATTGAAGTGTTTCTAGAAATGTAAAGATAACAGACTTAAACCTAATTAATGTAGTATAGTATTAATCAAGTCTTCTTGAAAAGCTTTACTTTAACTAGAAAGGTCTAATGTGTTTTTCAAATTAAGCAATTTATAACAAATGCCTTTAATAGAAAAGACTATTACACACAATTGAATTAGATTCTGACCTATCTTTGACTCTGGAGAGTTGACTTAAGTCACAGCACATGAATATTAATTTACTTCATAGAATATCCATGAAGTTGGTGTTTCAAGCAAAACTCAGATTTTTAATGAGAACTACAAAAATACGTTGTGCTACATACATCTACCTTAAGTTCGTAAATCATTATTCTTTTACTCCCTGTCCTGTCAATACAAACCCTTTTGAATAGACCTTCCCTTGCCTTCATGTAGGCCCCTTTCAGGTACTGGAAGGTTGCTGTAAGGTTCCCCCTGGAGCCTTCTTTTCTCCAGGCTGAACAGCCCCAACTCCCTCAGCCTTTCTTCATACAAGAAGTGCTCCAATTCCTTGATCATTTTGGTGGCCCTCCTCTGGACACAATCCAATATGTCTACGTCCTTCTTGTGCTGGGGGCTCCAGAACTGGATGCAGGACTCCAGGTGAGGTCTCAGCAGGGCAGAGTACAGCGGCAGGATCACCTCTCTCCATCTGATGGCCACAGTTCTTTTACTACAGCCCAGGATTCAATTGGCCTTCTGGGCTGCGATTGCACATTGTGGCTCATGTCCAGTTTTCCATCCACCAGCACTCCCCAGTGCCTTTCCAGAGGACTGCTCTCCAGTAA
>NW_008633610.1:380-692 GCF_000691845.1 Merops nubicus | reverse complement strand
TGCGGGCGGTACCTGCGCGGGGCGTCCCGGGGAGCCGCAAATCGGGCCCGTGCAGCGGGTTAGGATGGAAACGCAAACCCGCCCCCAAACCGGGCACCCCAACCAAGCCCAGACCGGAATGTCTTGGCGTGGAAGAGGAGTTAAACCGCTTCTTATAAACCTGGGGAACACATTTAGCCTTGACACTGGCTGACGCGGGATCAAAGCTTGATTTATCAGACTGAGCATATTTCAGTAACGCGACTATCTGTGTCCGTAGCCGTATAAACGTTATTTATTGCCCTGCCTTTTTTTGTCATGGTGTCTTTAAAC
>NW_008633610.1:0-329 GCF_000691845.1 Merops nubicus | reverse complement strand
TGGAAGTCACGGCTTTAACGATTTTACGATCGTATAAAATAATGAAAATACAAGAAAATGACATTTTCTTCTGTTTGATCCCTTCAAAAGACACCTATAGTAGTTTGGG
Organism: Merops nubicus; assembly: GCF_000691845.1. Lineage (NCBI taxonomy): Eukaryota > Metazoa > Chordata > Aves > Coraciiformes > Meropidae > Merops > Merops nubicus. Next base: position 220 of record NW_008633610.1, on the reverse strand, counting down.
TTTTATAAAAGGTAACTTTTCAAAACATTTCAGGACTAATAGAGACCATATGGATACAGATGATGATGTAATTTTTTTTTTTTTTTTTTAAAAAAGCCTTGACAAAACCTAAAGTACTGCACGGAGCTGCAATAGCGGGGTTTGGGGTTCTCCTAACTACTTCGCGTTATTAAAATACACAGCATCGGAGACTAATTTTGAAGCGTTTCCACCAAGAACG
>NW_008633609.1:0-15377 GCF_000691845.1 Merops nubicus | reverse complement strand
TAAAAGTGGTTTAAACCACCACACCCATGCTGTGGCTGTATGCTCAGGCTGAATCATACTGATCATACAATCTCTCTTCTTGATGGAAAGCAGCAATTTCTACTTTTCTTGTGTTGGTTTTCTGCCCATTGTACTCTAATGGGTGTGTGCATGTATTTGTTAGCCCCTGAAGCTACTTTCCCCTTTCATCTGTTCACCTCCCCTTTTTTTTTTTTTTAAAATCACATATTTAATCATTTACATTGTGGCAGCTACCTGGAGGCATTGGTCCTGAGCACTGCAAAACCCAGAGTGAGAAGACTGCCTAAGGGAAGCTAACATGGTCTCTTCTCTCAGCTGAGTAACACCTAGTTTTGTTGATTTCAGTGAAGGGGGGACTTGGTATATTCCCAAACTGCTCCACCCCTGCTGGGATCAGGCTCATATACAATGTGCTGTCCCTGCTGCATGAGATCAAGGCTGGTAATCTATTATTTTGTTGAAACTTGAGCCCAGAGATGCAAGAAGCTAACAGTGGAGAGACTTGTAATTTATATCCCACTCTCAACTCACTGCAGAAAAAAAACAGGGCAACAGTGCAGAGGAGTTTGAGACTTGAAAATGAAACCTGGGTACTGGGATTTATTTTTCTGTGGTGATTTTCAAGAGATCAAAAGAGTCTGCAATAGGTGCAGGCCAAATACTGAGGCTGTGTCTGCTTAACTTTTGACTGCATTGGGAATGGGCTTGGATAAAAACCACAGGAGGACTTCAGGATCTGGCCCCATGTGGGGTGTTTAGGGGAGACTGGTTGTCAGCAATTGGGTCAAGCCAACAACTTCTGTCTACTTAAAATAAAGTCATTATTCTCAAACCCACAGCAGTGCCTGCTGCAGTCACTGATTGAAACCAGAATTCAGCAAAGACTTTCTTGGTCCCTGCTTCTAATTTAACTTCCCAGCCTTGTTATTTCTGGCTTTAAACCGTTTTATTTTTTGCTCTAAGAGACAGTTCAAAGTTTTCAGCTGATTATGCCCAAGTAAGTTTTCTAGCCAGGAGCCTGTATTGCCTCTTGAACTTGGAAATAATTGGTCTAGCCAGGGATTTCTTCATTATTGAAGAACACTGGAGGAAATGCTCTGTAGGCATTTCAGGGGTAATCATAGGCTAACCTGTCCCAGGATATGTAATCTGTTAGACTTTATTTAATATTTATATCATGATAGTATCCAGAGACCCCAACAAGACCCTCAGTGAGACAGAAATTGTAGAAATGCAGATGTTTACATGGTCTCTTTCCCAAAAGATAACAATCTAAAAGCAACCTGTAAAATGCATATTTAGAGAAAAACAATAACCCTGGTAAAGCTGTCACTGTGCTGAATAATCTTATTTGCTTATATTAAACTTAATTTATTCATTTGTCTAACTAGCAATGTCCAGGCAGCTTGTACAGAAATGGGCATTTCTGTGCAAAACTCAGAGGAAATCCTGCAAGATCACTTTTTTGCTATACTTTTGGATAGCTGCAGCCATTCCCTGTTAAAATGATTAGTACTTTAAATGAATGAGATCACCTACTGAATAAAAGCACAACCAAGCCACACTCATAACATGATCTCATGCAGGCTTGTCTTCAAGAATGCCCCCCTGGGAGTTTTCTACAATTGTTCATCCAATTGTTGTATGTAACCTCTGTTCAGAAAGGAAATGTGGCTGACAAAAATCAACTGAAAAAGAACCTACTGGTGCCAAAATAAATATCAGAAAGTGCTTGTGCCTGGGTATTTAATATATATTCTTTTCAGATCACCAAGACCAGAACCCACTGAGTTTAAACAAATATACATTACACTAATTTTCTCATATAAGGGCCACTCATTTATTTTAGAGGGGATTCATGAGACTGGACCTTAAATAAGCTATGCATGAGTGTCTCCATGCCTTAGAGCCAAATAAAGCAGAACATTCTTTTTCCTTATGGCACCCATACAGTACAGCACTGTCTGCACTGCTCCACCACAAGTAGTGTTTTTGTCTCATCTACAAAGCAAAAAATCACTATTTTACAGAAAGGAAAGGAGGCCCTGGGATAAGAAAACATCCACCAGTTGAAGAGTATTTTGGTGCTAAAGAAGGCAGATGATTCCTAGTTCAGATTTTCAGAATTTGCCATACACTTGTGAAAAGTCCCACATCTGCACAGATGTCCAAAATTCCAGCAGGCTGTAAGGGACTTCTTGAGACTCAGAGGAAGTGTGCAGCAAAAAAGGGACTTGAACGAGGTCACCAGAACCCCAGACTAACCTCATAATCACGAGCTCATCCTTCTTCCCATTTCACTGCTGGAGAGGTCACCAGGAACTCAGACATTACACAACATTGACTTTCTGTGTCTTTGAAGAACAACTTTGATCCTTGCAGTCAGACATTTTCTACCCAAGACAGTTCATTGCATTAGGCTGTCCCTTTGCCAGCTCTGTGCAGAGGCTAAAGAGAAACTTCTCTGCACAAGACAGAGTGAAACATGCGGATGTGGTTAGAATGGGAAAGCATAAGTGGTCAGAGAAAAGAAAATAAATTATGAAGAAAGGGTATAGAAGAAAACAGGAGATGGATGGGAGCCAAGATGAAAGAAACAGCCACTAGTTTTGTAGGATGGCTTTTGAAAGCCCTTTTATAAGGACTAAATGTATGGTATTACTCACATGTAGCAGTCGGCACTCAAAGGACGTTAGAGGTGCTGAACACCTTTGAGTGGGACAGCAGGCACACATGCTGCTGCAGCAGCTAGCGTGCAAAATACCTCATCTGCCAATGGATTTGTAGCAGATCTCGTGTCTTTCTTTTGGTTATGGGCAGATAACGTCAACCAAGTGTCCCCAAGCTTCTAAAACATTTTTGCTGTGTAGAAGTTACTTGATACCCACCCAGAACATCTGACCACTCAAACCCAGAGAACCATGTAAAAAGGTCCATGCACTACAGTGACATTGGAGGACCATCGTGCTGCAAGTCTCCACAGTTGTGTCTGTTTGCCAGGCACAATCCTAGCATAGGTGGCAAAAGGGTGAAGGTGCAGGCTTGGTGTGCCTACCCAAGCAAGGGCATCTCTTAAAAGAGGCACCGAATGGGTCTCTTTTTGTTCTCTAGCAGATGCTGTGAAAGGAACTTCTCATGTGTTATTTCAGCATCTTTCTATGCTTAAGAGAAAAAGTCTGAATTTATATTTAACTTTATTTGAGCAGGACTGGCTGCCATTTTCACTTCTCTTTTCCTCACTGGAAAGCCTGGGTCTGATTCTCAGCAGATGTAATCTGGCACAGTTCCACCCAAAGCAACGAAGTGCATGGGCACAGGAGAAAGAAGTCAGTTTGGGCAGGGTCTCCTGAGAAAGCTCTGCTTTTAAGTGCTACCACAGACTGACATCCATGCAAAGCAAACAGGATGTCCAGTTTTGAATCACTAACAAGCCACATCCTGTAAACTGCATTCTACTCAGCTGACCCAGGAGATAAAACATGTCAGGACTGATCCTCAGCTATGATAACACTGGCTTGCTTAACATTACAGCTGAAAACCCCTCCTGAAAGGAACTTCATTCTATCCCACCTACCCCACCCCAGGCACCCAGAGGATGGGGAGGGGAGAAGTGGGGCTCTGTTGCCTCAGCATAGCTTAGAGCAGCTCAGATGTTCCTGGTGGTTGTGTCCAGGACTACTAGCCTCGTGGCAATCAGCATAAACTTCAGATGCCTCTTACCCTTCACTCAACCTGATCTTCAGAGAGATGAAAATGAAGACTGTCCTTCAAGAAAATCACTTAATTGCAAACGGATTGAAGACAGCAGAGTCTTTTGTTAGTGTTTTGCTCTTTGTGACACATCTGCTATCAAGAGGCTTTTAAAGCCCATCCAGCTTGTCTGAGCCAACCCTGCCTAACAAATGCACAAAATCTATTTGGGAAAATATGGTGCATTCATGTTTACAAGTCTACATTGCTGATGCCATGGTTTCCCATAATATGCCAAAACTCAGGACTGGGTTTTGCTCTTAATTTTTTGTTCACCTCAATATTTGCAAGTAAGGAAATACAAAAAGCTCTTAGTGTCCACAAAGACCGAGTAATTTGTGAGTGTATACATGCAGAAACAGAATGGCTTGGACTAGAAGGGATTTAAGGATCATTTAGTTCTATATATGTGACTGTGCCTTGTGGACTAACACCCATATGCTGCTGTAAAAGTTCTATGTCAATATATACTTTGCATATTCTTTATATTAGGGTGGAGGAAAACTGGCATTACTTCAAACATGACTGAGACTGAGCAAGATGCACTCTGAGTTATTCCCCTAGAAAAAAATTTATCACAGCATTGCAGGCACTTTTTTTTTTTTCCCCCATTTGCTTGCAGGACTGGCAGTAGAGGTTAAAAGATAGTGCTGTACAATAGCTTAGGCTGAAAGCCCTCCATGCACCAACAAGGATGCCAGCAGAAATACTTGCTTGCTGACTGCCCTCTACTATCCCCATCAACGAGGGACTGTCCTGCTGGGAATGACAGAACACCACAGCACAGACTCCTAACATCTCCTTCCCAAGATGCACAGGCAAAGGAGAAAAGGAGGGATGCAGGGACAGGTTGAGTTTTGCTGAAGAAAAGCTCGTATTTGGCTACAGCCAAGCCCAGTCCTCAGACCAGTGCCAGTCCCCAAAACTGACTACACTGCATTACTTGCAGGGATACTTCATCTGTAGAGTGACTTGGGACTTACCTGGGCCAGGTAAAGCAGACCTAGAGCAAGGTCCTGCTGCTGGATTCGTCTTGCACTGGGCTGGGTTTCAGCAGGTTGGCTGATGGTTCCTCATGCTGCATTGCTTTGTGTACCGCTCCATGAATTCATTTGTGGCAGCCTGTGGGAGAATATGCCTGTTCTTCCTAAGCCCTCGTGTGCAAGTGCTCTCAGCTTGCCAGCACAGTAAATTAAACTGGTGGTGGAAAGACAGATCCTACTCTAGAAGATGAACTCTTCCAGCTGCTAATACAAGTCAGATTTTGGGACAGGGAGTAGAAGGGAAAAAAAGAGGCAGATGCAGGGTATGATACTTGGTGGAAGGAATTTTGGCAGTGGGTTTTGCCCTGACAAGCAGCAGGGTGCCTTGTTAAGGAGATCACGCAGGCTGTATACAGGCCTGCAGCTGTGGAGACAGCTGATGAGAGCTTAGGCTTTGCCAGACAATAGCATTAGAGTACACACACTGAGGAAAACCCACCAAAGATGAGTGGAAAAGTAAACTTCTGGAGAATTCTTTATGGAGTAATTACTTGCCCTTCCCAGAGTGTGCTTGCCTATGTTCAGACTCATGGACAATACTGTGAATGATGCCACCAGGTACCCTCTGCTGTAAAATTTGGTAAAATCCATCACAGAATCTCTCATGGACACCTTAGCTCCCCAGTATTCCACTAAGCTACACCCTGCAGAGCTTTTCCCAGTGAATGTAAACTATAAACTTCTTGCCTAGTTATTTCCCAGGAAGAGACATGGTCATTAGTGATGTTAACTACCACAGTAGCAACAGTACTCATGGAACTGCACTAGACCACAGGAGCGCACAGTATAGGAGGAATTGAGCACAGTCCAGAGATGGATCCCCAAATACTATCAAATATTCATGTGAGGGGTTTATACATTGCTCTCCATGACTTAATTATACATCATCAAAAAGCATCCTAGCTTGACTTAGGAAAAGCATCACCAACAGGTTGAGGGAGTAGATCCTTCATCTCTGCTCAGCTGTGGTGAGATGTACCTGGAGTGTTAGGTCTAGTTCTGGGCTGGAAGGGAGACATGGACTTTAAGGAGTCCCCACAAAAATTAAGGCATTGGAACATCTGACGTACAAGGAGAGGCTGAGAGAGCTGGAACTGCTCATCCTGGAGAACAAAAGGCTCAAGAGGGGAGGTTATGAAAGTCCATAAATACCTGAAGGTGGGTGGGGACAATAAAGACAACAGAGCCAGGTTCTTCTCAGCAGTGCTCATAGACAGGACAAGAGACAATGGACACAAACTAAAATACAAGGAATACATTTAAGTATTTAAAAAACAACCTTTTTTTTTTACTGTGGGACTGGTCAAACTCTGGAAGAGGTATCCCAAAGCTGTTGTGGAGTCTCCATCCTTGGAGACAGTCAAAGCCCAACTGGACATGGCCCAAAGCAAGCTGCTCTCTTTGACCACGATGTGTGCAGCAGTGCATGACTGGAGGATGTCCAGAGATCTCTTCCCTCTTCAGCCATGTTTTGGTGTTGTCCTTTTGAAATAAGGACACCACCACTAAGCCAGCTTGTCTTTGCACAAGGCTATTGGAGTACAAGTGAAAGTCCCTAAATGTACAAGTTTTTTTTCTTCATCACCTTTTGAAGTTGCACCCAAAGGAAGCTGCTATCTTATACTTGGATGTTAGTGAGATACATAACACCTTGGCTATCTTTATCAGCTGTCTTTCAACACTAAAACCAGCATGGTTTATATCCACTGATGTTACCAGACCTAAGGAGAAGGACACAATTGCAGAATATTTCCAGTTGCAGTCCAAAGGCAGAATGTCCAAGACTGAATCTGTCTGAAAAGTAATTTCCTTCTGATGTAAAAGACATTTGCTTTTTAGTTCTCCCTCCTGCAAATACCATTGCTTTCTTATTCACAAAATGGGTCTAAATATAAGCCAACAGAAAGTGTCTAATGTGTCCCAAGGCAAGTATCAGCTTCTACCCATTATGGAAAGCTTTATGCAAGTCTGTAGAAAAGCAGCCCCTAAGTGAATATTTTTTAGAAACAAAATAAATGCTAGGTTTCAAAAATGTCTCAACATTTTCAAAGGAGGGGAAAAAAGAAGGGAAAAAAAAAACAAAACATCTAGAATATCTCAGCTGCAAGCACGCATAGCAGTCTACTAAAGCAAAGGTTCATCTCTCTCTCCTTGGTCTATTCTTTCACATCTACCCTTAGCATAGTGCTGCTGTTTGTATCTCCAAAGAAATTGCTACCAAATGCTTGTTGTGACTCAGCAAAGACCAGTGCAGAAACACAAAGACATGAACATTGTCAGTAAAATGCCTGTTCCCTCCAAGTGGTGTCTTAGCTGGTGTTTTAGTTATGGGTGTCTGAACCCTTACATAGCAGAATCTTCCTCTCTTTGTGCAGGCAGCAAAGAGGGAAGATACAAATGCCAATAAGGATGTCTTGTGACAAAGGAGACTAACAGTACCCGGTACCTGTTTTTCACAAGTGATTATTAGCATTTTTTATGCACTTCCAAAAACAGAATAGTTGCTATTCACACAAATGAATCACAGTAAAGTTTAGTGCTTATTATTATATCACTCATTTATAATACAAAGTATGGAATATAAGATATAGGGAAATATTATGGGAAACATTGCAAGATTACCAGATACGCAGATGAGCATTTCCCATATAGGGGTATGGAATCATGGCAAACATAATGAGTTCGAAAAGCCCCAGTTAGTGTGCAAACAACAATAAAATGCACTGAAAGTAATAAATCCACAAGGTTATTAGTACAAGAACAATGATGTAATTGGGTCCAAATTGGAGCATAGGAGGTTCAAGGTAAATATCAGGAAAAATTTTTTTACTGTGAGGGTGCCGGAGCACTGGAACAGGCTGCCCAGAGAGGTTGTGGAGTCTCCTTCACTGGAGACATTCAAAACCCACCTGGACGCCTTCCTGTGTGATGTACTCTAGGTGACCCTGCTCTGACAGGGGGGTTGGACTAGATGATCTTTTGAGGTCCCTTCCAACCCCTATGATTCTATGTAAATAGCTTCAAGTCCCATTTGGCTCAGAGCTTTTCCTTCTAGGTCAGTGGTTTGACTAAGAGGTAGACAAATACTGCAGAAGATGTTGTGTAAATGTTTGTTTAATGTTTTTAATGAATTCACTTAGCTTGTGTTTATTTTGCACTAATATTGTAGCACAGTGGTTCCCAGTCTGCTTCATATTATAGAAAGCCTGATGCCATAAAGTGGGAGGATGGATCAATCCCAGGCCATACACCCCTGTTGCAATAAATGTGCTTTGTGGCAAGAAAGTTCATGAATGTCATTTATTTTAAACAAATATTGGCAACTGGTCAAAGAAACCCAGCTCTGCATTTGTTCACATGAGAATTTGTACCATATGCTTTGAATCTAGGAATGGCACTTATTCTGTCCAGGAACAAGCTTATACCCCAAATCATTACTAAGCCAGGGAATTAGAATTTCATTTTCAGATATTCAGGAAAAAAAAAAAAAAAAAAGATTCACTGATACCTGTTCTAATAGTAAGTGATTTCAAATAGATACAAGAACACTATGTTTTCACAAACTATTAGTAATAGCAAAAAGATGCAAAATACATTTCACAGCTGAGGCACTACTACTCACATACAACATGACATTTTAAGTTATTACTTTCAACATGCTTTGCTCAAAGATGATTCCTAACATGCCATGCCTGATGGCTGTTCACTGGCATCTATGGAAAGAGTTCAGCTCAGATTCTACAGGAACAGTCTTGCAAAAACAACACTGCAAACACAATCTGCATTGCCTGGCAATAGAGCAAGGAAGCCACAGAGAGGCAACAAATCTTAAATGATTACCCTACCCTTTCACATGACTGTTAGATAACACACCCCTAAAATATCATCGGTGTTAAGAGGTGTTCTAGCAGCATGGCAATACACTGACTTTAAATATATATGCTGATTATAAAGACTGTTGCCAGACCCTGATATAATAAATTCCTCCTTTTTCGTTATGTAGGACTGTTCAATTCACTTTCAGGTTTAGCAGTGCCCAAATTTTTTACCCAGCTTCATCCCACCACCTGTCCCATGGATTCTTGCCCAGCTAATTTCCTTTTGGAATTTCAGCTTTTCAGCACTCAGTGTGGTTAAGTTGTTGCTGGGAGGGGGATGTTTCCATGTCTGGAAAAAAATGGTAGTGAAGCTTCTGCTAAAATAAATCTTGCTGAAGCCAAGGGTACTGGAAAATGAACGACTAATGTCTAACCTACTATGTTGGCCAAGATCCTTGGTAAGAGAGCTACAGAAATAGCCAGAAAGCAATAACCTAGATGATACAATTCCAATCAGGATTTTGGATGTAGAAACAGTAATAAAACTCATCCTTCCCATAATCACATGCAATCTGTTTACCACACTGGCTAAAGAAAGCCTTTTGTTTCTGTTGTTGTTATAAGAACTGCTTGGGGTATAAGTGTATGTTTTAAAAGGCCATTAATTCCTGCTAAAACTTTGATTTCTCAAAAGTTTACAAATAGAGGAAACCGTCTTCCAGCTAATGAAATAACTACAGAATTTTCCCAAGCTTAAATCATATTTTCACAGACTAATAACAGATACAACTGCCAAGACAAGGTATCTCAGTCTGTTTGGAGACTAGAGATTAAGAACCAGTTGGCGACATACAGAGCCAGGTATGGTACCTGTATCCCAACTACCACACTCACCACTTCTTAGAGAAAAATCCTGGAAATTATCTCCACCAGAAAAATTCCTGGACCTTACTTCATTCTAATGCAAATCCATGAACAAATCAGTATGTTTTTGCTGATGCACATCCCTATAGAATTGACATGTGCTCTGATGTGTATTTATGCTGGTAACTAGGAACAAACACACATATGCATACCTGCATAAAACAAACATTTAAGAACATAAGGCTGCAAAATTTGCAAAATGCAAGATCCAAGATAATTTTAGAAATGCCAGATTTAAGCTCTCCTCACAGGTCAGCAGGTAAAGCACCAGATAACAACAACATTTCAGAAACTCTGTTCTCTGGGAGACAAGTACATATATACATATATACTGCACTTGCTCCCTAACCTCAGGGGTGGTGAGAGGAAGCACATGACAGCATCATAGACCCTTCCAGCCTGTCCTTTCTTCTTCTGGCCCTCCTCTGCTGATCACTTGCTCAATACAGAATGATATTACTATTAACAGGCAGCCCAGCAGCCAAACTCCTCCCTCCACTCCCACATCACACACCAGAGATCCAAAGTGCCAGACAGCCAGAAGGAGAAACAAACCAATGCACTCACCCACCACAGGGGACATGAAGAAGGAAGCAAGCCAGCCAAGAAGCCAAGTTGTGGACAATGGTAGCAACAAGGCCATGAGCCCAGTTATACAGCAGGGACTCAGAAAGAACTTCATGTTCTAGCCCTGCCATCCTGGGAACTCCACTTGCCATGAGGAGTTAGGGAGCCCTTCCAATAGCCAGAACCCCCACACAGCACCTGCATTATGCAAGCAGAGTCAGCTCTTATAGAGGTGGCTTCTTGCTCTACCTCCCAGTTAATGTGGAAGGTGGGGGCACCTGGTGGCGATCTCCTCATCAGTTTCCACCCAAGGCTGGCCAAATCCCAGGTGAAAACCAATGAGGAGGGTTGTGGTTGTGGGCATCATCCATATGCCAAGCCTCATTCAGGGCTGGGGGTTTAAATCCCAGCACCTCAGGCCCCCACAGAGTCCCAACCCAGCTGGTAGAGTCCCTTCCTCCCTCCTGCAGACTGCCTCTCCTGCTCTGACTCCATCTTTGTAACTATCTGTAACTTCCTTTGTAACTCTCTGCCTCCTCATTCCTGTCCCACTCCTCCGGGACCTGGCTAGAGCAACTGTCAGCTCTTCAGGTACCCCAGTCTTTGCTCACCAGCTTGCTTTTCCTTCCTTTTTACCACCCATTTTGGGTACTGGATTTTCCAGCCCCTATCTTTCTCAGTCCTAGTTCTACTTTTTTTCCTCTCAAAATGTATGGTGTCTTATCCCTTCTCCTCTCCCTGCTTTGTTTCTTTAGACACGTTTCGTGCCTCATAGTCCAAGACCTTCTCAGGTCTTCTGCACCTCCCATCAAATTCTTGTCCCTTAGCCTCTGGATTTACTGTCCATTTCTTTTGCCAGGAGACCCACATCCCACAGATCCAAATTCTAGATGTTCTTTTCACTAAACCTTTCCCTCATTCCACCTCCCAGCTTCTGCCCTCTCCAGTATCTCTAGCATATTGCAGCAGTGTGGTTGTGAGATAAACGTCAGTCACCCACAACTACCATTGGACTATAATTAATGTGGGTAGAAACTTCAGAAGATTTAATTTGCAATATGTACTCAGAAGAGCCTATTTCAGTTTTACCCGCTAAATTTCCAAAGACAGTGTGAGATTCAGGATGGCTTTACATGGAGGTGTGAAAAGGCAGATTAGCTCAAAACTGTACTCCATACCACAACATTTGTTGAAAGAAACACATGCCAAAATTCTCACGGGCAAAGCAGGCAACACAATGGATTTTACCCCAGTCTTGTTCTGGGAAATGCCTGAACATATTGTTTTTAGAACAATAATAATTACAAGTGATAATAATAGGCTTTTGGATTCACTAAACGTAGAACATTTCAGCCCACAAAGTGAAAATCTGAAAAAGTTAGTTATAAAAAAAGAAAAAGACTGTTTTGCTAGGGGGAGTGTTTGGCTTACCAGCTTGGACAATGACCATTGTGTGTTTGTGAGTATGGGGGTTTTCAGTCCCTTTTCACACTTTGCTTTATTTGTTTTAACCCGTGTTTCCTCCTATTACATATCACAATACTGTTGGCATGATGGTAGCCTGTTTAAAAGCTCTGCAGCTTCAATGTTCTTGACAAACCCACCGTTCTTCAGCCTGTAGGACACTGTCTTGGCCACCTCAGAATCATGAACTACACCACTGTTTCCTCACTGGGCCACAGTTTCTACACTGGGGCTCAAATAGAGCAGAAATCAGATAATTTCACTGGCCTTGAAGAACATGATGCCCATTACTGAGTCTGAAGGGTATGTCTTGTGCATGAATTAGGTTTGTATTGGTGTTCTTGGTATCTAGAGCTTTCTTCAGAGAATACACACTACTATACATAGTACACATAGAGCCTGGAAAGCCACAGATTATGTTTCCTTTGCTCTGCCAAGGACAGCTAGTTATGATTTCTCCACAAAGATGATAAAACTGTAATTATGACTGATACAGAGATCTGTTCGTCTTTGAGAAGTATTGTGCAGTTTTTTGATGGGAAGAGTCAACAAGAATTTTGTCTAGACACGTCGTTTGATTAAGGAACTGACTATGAGATCAATTATCAGTCCTGACTGAGGCTCAATTCTACCATTGCAGATACAATCACCAGCAGTCAGACCTGGCAACTGTGGTGCATTCCTTTGCAACAATATAGCTGTGTATAAAATAATATTTTGGATTACCCAAGCAGCTGGACTAAAACCCATAGCTGGAACTGAAGAAAGCAATTCACATTTAATTTAGAGCAAATCTGGCATTTCAAAGTATACAAAGACCTCAGCTTTTACAGAGGTAACAAACATCTTGTTCCAGTATCAGTCCTTTTTCTCCTAAAGAAATCATTTTTGGGGGCTGAAGTGTAGGACATAACTTCATCCAATATGCCCAAGAGACTTTGCAGCCAAAGTCTTATTAAAAGGCAATGAGGCTGGGCAATGAAGCTGATACTTATTCACTACAAGTGAGGCCTTCCTACAGGAAATTCTGTAAGCTTCCCCATCTCTATTTCTTTACAAACCATGGCCAAAGAATGTCTTGAAGCTACAAACCTTGTAGGTAGAATTGATTAGTCTAGTGCTTGGCAGCTGCAGCTACATGGATCAGTTTGCTTTTGTCTTTTTCTTTTTTTTTTTTTTTTCCCTTTTACATATGAAAACTCTAGGTGCTAGAGATATTTTGGGCTAGCCTCAACTGACACTTTAATTATGTTGAGGAATTCATTAAGTCATTTTTTAAAGTGATTTTTTTTTCTTTTTATTTTTTTTTTATGGAGCATCTGGGATGCTACAGGATATAATGAACTTAATAAAGCATGATTGAACACTGCTAATTTTAGAAGGTCACAGTCAAGAAGTCAGCTTGATTAAATGATAGAACCAGTACCTCCTGGGAGATATCTGCCTACATCAGTTTTATTTAACAGGCACAGAAACAGGGTCATTGTGGAAAGAGCAAAAGGTCTCAAATCCATTTGCAGATGCTTGGATTCGGTGAGGAATGAAGCTATGCCATGGACATGGCTGCTTTCTCCTGCCAAAGACCAGAGCAGCTGTGGCTTCAGAGTTCGGGAACCAGATATGGGGAGCAGATATGTCCCATCATTATTTAAGTCCCAGGAAGAGTGGCAAAAGCAGGAAAAGTAAAATATCTTGAAGAAAGAGAGCAACACACTTTGTAATGTTGGCTGTGTGTTGGCAAGAAGCCACGCTGTCATATCACATAGAGAACTCCCACGGACAAGGTGGGATGACAGTTCTGTGTCTGCAGCCTATTCATCCTGGCAGCACATGTGCATCTGTTACTCACACAGGAATTTTACAGCAGCAGTTGTAAGGAAGATTAAATAGGTGTATAACTCTGAGGTATAGAGAAAGAACATCACAAGGTATAGTGGCATGAAGTTAGAAGGGCAGTGACATAAAAGGGCTGAGAAAGGATTAGGGAAACAACCACTGCCATGGTTTGACCTCAGCTGGCAACTAAGCATCACCAAAGCACTCCCACTCACTCCTCCCAGTGGGATGAGGGAGAGAACTGGAAAAGTGAAAGTGAGAGAAAACTCCTGGGTTGAGATAAAGACAATTTAATAGGTAAAGCAGGATCTGTGCATGGAAGCAAAACACAACAAAGGATTCATTCCCCACTTCCCATCAGCAGGCAGGCGTTCAGCCATCCCCAGGAAAGCCAGGGCTCCATCACACATACCAGTGACTGGGGAAGATAAACACCATCACTCCAAACACTTCCTTCCCTGAGATTTATATGCTGAGTGTGATGACATGTGGTCTGGAACACCCCTTTGGTCAGTTGGGGACAGCTAGACTGCCTGTGCTCCCTCCCAACTTTCTGGGCACCCCCAGCCTGCTCGCTGGTGGGTGTTGTGAGGAGCAGACAAAGCCTTGACTCTGTGTTAAGTGTTGCTCGGCATTAGCTAAAACACCAGTGTGTTATCAACAGTTTTCAGCACAAATCCAAACCATAGCCCCATACTACCTACTCTGAAGCTACTATGAATTAAGCACTCCAGCCAAAATCAGTTCTGAAGGTCCTCTTTGCCTCTGAGTTTGAAAGAAATTATTCTGAGCTGGAGTTAGTGCCTGACAATGAAAATGAGTTAAGAAATAAAAATTGCTTATCTGTGCAATGTTCACAGATAACCAGCTAAAATCTCAACATTTCCACTTTCTTGTAGGGCTTCAGACATTTTCACAGTGGGTCAGATATGCCATGTGTTTTCATCTGTGCTTATCCTACTGTATTTCAACTTCATTAGAAATTAAATTATGCTCAGATTGTATTTAAAGCAATGGAAACGTGTCTAGACAGTATTTAACTAAATGTATTAACTCAACAGGACTTTCAGATAGTGAAATAACATTTTGTGACCTCCCACAACAAAACTAGAATGGCATTTTCATCTGGGTTCACCACTTTTCTACTTAAATAAACACTAAACAGACAGGACACTTTGTAAGCCAATACTAAGGCTGGGCAGAAAACAAGGTTTTTTCCCTCCCTCCTTAAGGAAGGGATTTTGATATGGAATGAAAATTTTATTCTTATTTCCATATTTATATTTTTTTGCCACACCCTCTCCCACTTTTTACTTTCACACTATCATAAGCATTTTTGAAAATGGCTCAGAATTCTTTGATCACCTGCTTGGAGATTGCATAATTTTTCAATAACACAGAACTAGGCTTATAATGAACTCTGAGAATCTTGATCTGGGCCACAGGAATCTTCCCCACTTCTTCACAAATCTAAAAGGTCTAAGATCCTTAACAGGAGGGCTTTTCAATTATAGATGGCTCTCTATTAAATAGAACCAGTGTAACTGAAATAGTTGTGTAAGCACAAAAGTTTTTACAAAGTATTCAGGACAAATGGGATTTGTATAAGTGGAAAAAAATAAGCAACTGCATATTTAAAGAAAAGACAGATGTGGAAAATGAAATAAATTGAAGAATAAGCTCTGAAAAGAATGAAACAGTCCCAGGAAAACAAGTGAGTTGTTTGAAGATGTGGAGCTTCTCTTTATTTTTCCTTACTTCTTTAAAGCCAAGTTGATAGGATAGGTTTTCCACTGGATTTACTTGAAGATGGACCTTGATATGACCTAGTAGGATGAATGTACACTCTACAGCAAGAATGGAAAGCATAGTGTAGAACACAGATTATTACATAGCAGAATATGTTCCAAACGTGCCTCCACACATGTTATGTGTCGTTACCGACACCCGATCC
>NW_008633608.1:2507-2741 GCF_000691845.1 Merops nubicus | reverse complement strand
CCTGGCTGGCCGCTCTTGTCCCACACAGCTCCCGGGGCCTGGAGGAGGAGCAGCAGATGGCCCTGGCTGCCTTGTCCCGGCAGCTAGAAGCCATTACTGATGTGGAAGAGCTGACAAAACTGGTGAGTGCCAGCATGCTGGGGCAGCCACCGTACCGGCGTCACCCTGCTCCTCTCCCGGGTCACCCTCTTCACCCCCGGATCTTCCCCTCCTGCAGCTTCGGGCGGCAGGTGA
>NW_008633608.1:0-2476 GCF_000691845.1 Merops nubicus | reverse complement strand
GAGGAGCGCAAGCTGATCCGAGCTGCCATCCGCAAGCTGCGGGCCGAGGAGATCGAAGGTGAGGCATGGTCTGTGTCCTGGAGTGGCCACCCCAGAGAGCCCGGGCTGTGGTCAGCGCCTTTCTAAACACTGCCTTTGCTCCCGTCCAGCTGCAGCCCTGGCTGGGAACGTGCAGAGCAGCCGGGGAGATGGCAGCAAGCTCCCTGCCGTGCCCAGGGGCACGAAAAGCAGCCAGCGAGACGATGCTGAAACGCCAGCCCTGGCTAGGAGTGGGAAGAGTGGTCAGATAGGCGAGACTGAGCTGCCAGCCCTGGCCAGGAGCGTGGAGAGCTGTGGCGAGGGCAGGGCTGAGCCCTTGGCCACAGCCAGGAGTGGGGAGAGCAGCCACGAGGATGATGCAGAGCGGCCGGCGCTGGCTGAGCCAGAGGATCGCAGCCCCGGAGAGGCTGCAGAGCAGCCCCCTGCCCTTGAGCTCGAGAGCTCAGTGGTGAGTGTGAAGGGTGCTGCTGGGAGCGCAGGACCACCGAAGACCTCCTCACCCTGTCCTTGGGCACCTGTGCCAGCCTGCCTGGGGCACAAACCCCTGGGCATGTGGGGCTCACCCACCCAAATGGGCCAGTGGAGGTGGAGCTGGGGCGATCTGGGGGCATGGGGGATGCTGCTGGGCTGTGCCAGCATGGCCCCAGCATGGTGAGCTGGGGGCTCAGGCCCAGGTGCCCCTAGACCTCTCCCTGAGGATGAAGACTGGGCATGAGTGCCGTGGGCAAGGGGTCTGCATCCTCCTTCCCATGCTGGTTGTTCCTGCTGGCCCTCAAGGGGCTGGGGCTCGCTCTAGGGCGAGGCTAATGCCCACCAGCTATGGTGGGGGATCTGTGGCCAGGGGAAGGATGAGCTGGTGGGCAGGGCTGGAAGGAATGGGCACAAGCCTGGGCTTCCTGCGCCGCAGCAGTGGCACCACACAAAGTGTGGCTTTGTAGCAGTAGGAGGTCCCTGCAGAGATGCTGTGTGGGATTGCCCCTCTGGGGAGAGGGTGGGGAAGGGAAAAGTAGTGGTGATAACCACAGCCAAGCAGGTCCATGCATCTGCCTCCCCCCTCCCTGAGCCTGCCCTGGGGCCATGGCAAGAAGCTGCACTGGATGCGGCCTTGTGCCAGCTGTTGGCACCATCCCCCTTCCCCATCTGGTTGTGCTGGGATATCTGAGTAGCCAGGGGGGCTGTTCCACTGTCTGGGTGATTATTCTAAATCTGAGGACATTTCCCTTAAATGGCAGCTGCAGTGGTGCCTGGCTTTGGGTCCTGGTTCCTCTGTGCCTCCTCGGGGTACGAGCCCTTTTCCACATCCCCCTTGGAGTCATGACAGCACCTGAGCCAGCACGATGCTCCTAGAGGCATGGGCACAGCCAGGACTGGTACCTTGTGCCCCGTCCGGTGACCCCAGGACACCCTGATCCTGGTCAGAGAATGTCAGGGATGTACCCGTGTGCACGGTGCCAGTGCACCTGCTGGCAGTGCTGTGGGCAGGGACGGGGTGATGTGAAACTGGGTGCCCCCTGCCCCGCAGAGCTGTGAGGTGGGAGACAGGAAAGGAGAGGGCACCGGGAAGGACCGTCCTCTCCTCCCACCTCCTGGCATCCATGCTGGACAAGGCTGGTGTGTTTGTGGCACAGGCCACAAGGGGACCCAAGAGCCAATTCGCTCCGTGCCCTGGTGCCTGTCGGCTTCAGGTACAGGAGCTCTGGGGGCCCCAGGGGTGTGGCCCCTTCCTGGCTGGTGGAGGCAGTGGGGTGTGGGGACATTTGTCCTCCTGCAGTGACCCCTGTGCAGTGAGTGGCTTGTCCATCCTCGGCAGTATGCAGCAGGGACCTAGGTAGCATGGAAAGAGGCCACAGCCTGTAGCAAGTCCCTGGCTGGGTGGCAGGAATGGGAGAGTGTGACTCAGCTGGAGACCGAAGAGTGGCTGGCCAGTCCAGCTCTCACCCCCTGCTCTTCCCAGACCCACGAGCGAGACAGCGTGGTGGAGCAGGAGCATGTCCCAGCTGGGATTCGGGAGCTATGCAGCCAGGAGGCGGGAGACCCCCGGGAACCCAGTGTCCAGGGTAAGTCCACATGGATGCCTGTGGCAAAGCTCTGTCCATACCCAAGACCAGTGGCAGGTAGGGGTGGGAGGATGGCGAGGGCAGCACAGCAAGTCTTAAAGATGTGGGCAGAGGAGGTGGGTGCCTGGTGGGGCCACAGGGTCCGAGATGTTCTGCAGGCAGCTGCAGGCTCTCCCCAGACAGAGCCGCTTCTCTCCCTCGCAGCTGTGATCTCGGGGACCCTCGTGCTTCTGGAGCTGCAGCCGGCCCCAGAGCCCACTCCAGAGCGTGAAGATGGTGGCGAGGAGCTGGAGCAGGGTCAGCTGTGCTCCCTGGGCACTGCCCAGCCCAAGGGGCAGCATCAAGCAGTGTGGAAGGAACAGAGCCCAGGCAGCCCTGCC
>NW_008633607.1:495-961 GCF_000691845.1 Merops nubicus | reverse complement strand
GGGGGTGGGCAGAGGTCAGCCCCAGGGGAGTCCCAGGGCCCCCCCTCCCACCGGAGAGCCCCAGAGACCCCCCTACCCGTGGTGATGGTGGCTTTGCCCTTCAGGAGCAGCTTGAGGCAGTTGGGTTGGTTGTAGAGCGCGCCGTAGTGCAGAGCCGTGTTCCCGTCCTGCGTCACCCGGTCCAGCGTCCCCCTGCCACGGCCACCAGGGAGAAGGTCAAGGCTCAAGAGCACACGAGCAGCAGTTCTGCCACGGGGAGGGGGGTGGGCAGGGGCTTGGGGACACACCCGTTCTGGATGATGAAGTCCACCAGAGGAAGGGATGATCTGTCGGCGTGGCGCACGGCCATGTGCAGCGCCAGCTCGCCCAGCTCCTGCCACGGGATGGAGGGGAGGGGAGAGATGGACCTGAGGGTGCTCATCTCCCAAGAGATGGAGGAGAAGAGAGATGGCCCTGAGGGGGCTCA
>NW_008633607.1:0-291 GCF_000691845.1 Merops nubicus | reverse complement strand
GGAGGGGAGAGCAGGACCTGAGGATGCTCATCTCCCATGAGGTGGAGGGGAGAAGAGAGCTGGACCTGAGGATGCTCACCTCCCCTCAGATGGAGAGGAGAAGATCTGGACCTGAGGATGCTCATCTCCCATGAAATAGAGGGGAGAAGAGAGCTGGACCTGAGGATGCTCATCTTCCCAAGGGCCCATCTCCACCCAAAGGCTGGGATACATTCAAGGCCAAGTTAGACGGGGCTTTGACCAACCTGATGTGGTTGATGATGTCCCTGCCCTCAGCAGGGGGGTTACAAG
>NW_008633606.1:0-20328 GCF_000691845.1 Merops nubicus | reverse complement strand
TGCGGGCCGCGCGCTGCTCTGTCGGGAGGGGCCGGGCTCCGCCGGCAGTCCGTGTGCGGGCTCCCTCCACGGCCGTCTAGGCAGTCCCTGCTTAGAGGGGAGCTGACGCGTCCCGGAGCCGGTTGTGAGCTCCGGCTGGGTTGTGGCCCGAACGAATCCAGCCCTTCTGCTGTGGGTGAGCTTGGAGCAGACCAAGGTGCAGAGGCATGCCTCGTTATCAGTGTAGCTGCTGCTGTTGGCTGCACCGGCACGGCAGAGCCTCCCCGAGGGATCTTCCTCGTGTGGAATCTCGCTGTTCCCATCAAAAGGGGTCGGGGAGGGACTGGGTGCAGTGCCTGTGCATTATGAGAGTGAAAATCGGTATTCAGAAATGTGTGCTCCCTATGGGAAGAAAGACCAGTATTGATGCTAAGAATAGTGACTCTAATAATGCTTGTAGGTGGAAGTGTTGTAGAACGAGGTGTATTTCTACTGCTTTTGTGTTAAATGTTAAAGATTGCTTTAACATGGTGCTTAAAGAGACAGCTGTTGTGTTACCCGTGTCCTCTATCAAGTCAGAGGCTGTTGTATCTCATAATGTGCAAGTGTTTCTCATTCTTGTGTCTTGGTCCCAGCTTTTAAATCTGACTGTTTTGAAGTAAACTTTATTCCTTGCTCTGCTCCTAGGCTTGTTTTTATCTTTGCCTCTCAAAAATCAAATAAGCAAGATGTCTACTAATGAGAATGCCAATACCCCAGTAGCTCGGCTGAACAGATTCAAGAACAAAGGAAAGGACACTACAGTGAGTATTTCTATGTAGTTTGTATTTTAACTAGCCAATACATCTTTAAGTATGAGTCGTGAAAGCTGAGAACTTACAATGAATGTGTATCCTCCAGGAAATGAGAAGGCGGCGCATTGAAGTCAACGTAGAGCTGAGGAAAGCTAAGAAAGATGACCAGATGCTGAAAAGAAGAAATGTTAGCACTTTACCAGATGATGCTACTTCTCCCCTTCAGGAAAACAGGAGCAATCAGGTAAGTAGGTACTTGGAACAGGCATGCTTGGAGGTCTTGCAAAATAAGCTTGTGTAGGAGCTATTCATACATTTCTCATGTTGGGGGACAGCACTACTGCATGTACATTGCCCACTTAAGTCTGTATTATTAACTCTAATGGATAACATTCTTAAAATGTAGCTTAGGCTGTTGTGTTTGAGCCTGGTGTGACAGTGATGTGAAGCACTTGGTTAAAAATCTTTCAGAAGTTCAGGTGACTGCAGATAGAACTGCAGCTGATGAGGTTTTGGAGGATCACATAGTGGTGTGATTTCTTAATGAAGGAAGTGGTTATGAGCTGGTCTGTTCATAGTATTGTACAGAAGGCCTCTGCAGTCACAGAATGTTGTGTTAGGAAAGACATGTGTCATGTAACTTTTTTTTGTGCAGGTTTCAGCACACTGGTCAGTTGAAGACATAGTCAAAGGAGTCAATAGCAATAATACGGAGCTTCAGCTGCATGCTACTCAAGCTGCCAGGTGAGGTGCCAGCCAGTAACTGGGCAAGGTGAAAGAACTGGCTTGTGAGCTGATGTGTCTGCTTATAGCAGCTGCTGAGGCTGCCCTGACCAGATGGGATTTCAACAAACACCTGAGTCAGCCTTATGTACTATGTTTAGGTACACTAGTCAAAACTTTATTAAAACTGTGTGCCTTTTGAAGGTTTATATGCACAAAAGTTTTACTTGGAAGCAGTAATTCTTTCTAGTGGTTTTGAGGTGGCAAAATAAGTGCTAGTCTTAGAGTTGTAGGAGTAATTGTAATAGACCCTTTGGTATAGCAAATAAAGATATCTTTGAACTGTTAACACCTGAGTGCAATATTTGAGTGCAGCCATCCACCTTAGAATAATGTGAACAGCAAGGGGACTGGGGTTTGAAGTACATCAGGTTTACTTTTTTCTTCCCAATTTAAAATCTCCCTTAGCAAGCTTCTCTACTACTGTGGTGCTGCTGCTGAAAGTCATTAACCTCCCTCTGCTGAGAAGCCTCTAGCAATTGAGATGTGTTATGACTCTTTCAGGTCTGCTTTGTTTCAGTCTGAACAGAAGCTTTTGTGTAGTGAAGACATGCCAAAACCAATGTTAATGTAGGTTTAGGAAGCTAGTGTTCAACTTGTCTGTATTTCTCCTTTGTCTTGTCATGTCTAAACGTTAAGGCAATGCAAAGTCTTTTTTCAAATATGGGTCTTTTTAGACTGTTTAATGTGTTCACATCTCTGCAGAAAAAAAATAATTCTTTCTGTTTGACTTCCTCCTCAGGAAACTCCTCTCAAGAGAGAAGCAGCCCCCAATAGACAACATAATTCGGGCTGGTCTGATTCCCAGGTTTGTCTCCTTCCTGGGCAGAGC
The DNA here is from genome assembly GCF_000691845.1 of Merops nubicus. NCBI lineage: Eukaryota > Metazoa > Chordata > Aves > Coraciiformes > Meropidae > Merops > Merops nubicus. Next base: position 17,940 of record NW_008633606.1, on the reverse strand, counting down.
AGACTGTAGTCCTATTCAGTTTGAATCTGCCTGGGCACTTACCAACATTGCCTCTGGCACGTCGGAGCAGACCAAGGCCGTAGTAGATGGAGGGGCCATTCCAGCCTTTATTTCACTGCTGGCCTCTCCCCACACTCACATCAGTGAACAGGCTGTGTGGGCCCTGGGAAACATTGCAGGTATGTCACTATGCTACACAACTCTTGCTAAATAGGAGGATGTTACTACTGACAGGTCACACAGCCTGTCTAGCTTGGGAAACCTGCAGTAATGGTTTTCAAGTTAAGACATGCTCTGCAATTTAGAGTATGCTACACATAATCCTTCATCTTCAGCCTGGTATAAGATGTCTCGTGCAATAAGACTTGGCAACCTGCAGGTTGCTATGTGGATTGCTTCCATAGTTCAGCTCTGGCAGAGCCACATAACCATGGTGCCACAGGGCTTTTCCACATGTCTCACTGGATGGTTTGTGACTGTCGGTGAGCTCTGCTCTGGGTGTTAACTAAACGGGGAAGGGAGGAAGCAGATGGCTCCCATAACTGTGTATGTGATGGCCAACATTCTTTGCTCTGAAACAGCTACTTGCTGATGTGAAAGTTGTATATACTGAATCTTCCTGTGCACCTTTCAGGATTACTGGATCTGCCAGTATTGGATCCTAGTCTTAAAAAAAAACCTGTCCGAATGAATAGTGTAGCTAAATATCATATGTGCCATGTTGTAGTTTCCAACAGCTGTGCCTTACAGAGAATAGTGAGTCTTCACACAGAGCTCAGTAAAAGCCTTGTTTGATTGGAGCTTTCTGAAAGCTTTTCCTTGGAGATTTTTAAAATCACTTATAAAGTATATTTTGCAGCTTGCAATAGAATAATTCAGTCAAACTTTGCCACTCCATCAACATTATACTATAGAACCCTATCATGCAACCAATGATTATGATGCTTTTGAAGTCCCATATTATGGGAGGGGATCTTTTCTAGTGGTATTCTTAGATATGTTTTCAAAGAAACACAAGTCCCTCTAGCTATGAACTCTAAGAAAAGCTGTATAGAAAAAAAACTATCCTTTTCTAACAGAAAGAAACAAAGCTCAGTGGCTTGACTAGCAAAACACATGCTTGTCATGTGACTTAACCATGGCAGTAGTGCTTTTGTCCTTATTTTATCTAGCCCTTCTTAAGCAGCAGGCAAATTTGTCCTCTAACACACAATGGTTCTGTGTGCACACATTCCACTCTTTGGGTCTTCACCTGCTGGCCTTGTTTTCTCAGGGGACGGTTCTGCCTATCGAGACCTGGTTATTAAGTTTGGTGCCATTGAGCCCCTGCTGAGTCTCCTGGCTGTTCCTGATCTCTCTTCTCTGGCTGTAAGTGTGCAGTATCACTCGATTATAATTACTAATGAGCAAGTAAACTAAGCAGCTGCTAACCATTTATTTCCACTCTTGCAGTCTGGGTATTTACGCAACGTGACCTGGACGCTCTCAAACCTGTGTCGTAACAAGAATCCTGCACCACCCATAGATGCCATTGAGCAGATTCTGCCAACTCTGGTTCGGCTCTTGCACCATGATGATCCTGAGGTGTTAGCAGACACATGCTGGGCACTTTCCTACCTAACAGATGGCTCCAATGACAGGATAGAAGTTGTAGTGAAAACTGGACTGGTGCCACAGCTTGTGAAACTTCTGGGATGTAGTGAACTGCCAATAATGGTAAGACATGCAAATTGCTGTTGCTTGAGGGGGGTGGGAAAAGTGCAGTTAGAGTAGTGTCCATGTAACTGAAAAGCTCTTTTCATACACAAATTGCTTGTTCTAGCTTTTGTGGAGGTAAGACTTGAGCTTCTTTCTTGCCTGAAAACTGCCCCACATGAGACACAGACAATTGCTGTTGATGAATATTGAGCTTCTTTACATCATCAATGGATTTAACATTCAGGCCAGCACAACAGTTCAGAAATGGGATCTGTGCACACTATAAATATACTCTTAGGAGATAGTTTTCTTAAGCCCTGTCAGGGTAGTTGTTTACAGATTGGCCTTGGAAGGTGTGCAGCTGTAGCACATTTACTGTCTGCAACTGTAATGCTAATGAGGGGCTTAAAACTCACCAGCACATAGCATATGCCATGAAGGCTAGAGCAGAGGGGTATCCAGTAAGGCTGTATCTGCTCAAACATGAATTAGATGCTACCAATTTTTTTAAGTACTATTTCCATATTTGTTTCAGACTCCTTCATTAAGAGCCATAGGAAACATTGTCACTGGTACTGATGAGCAGACTCAGCTTGTTATTGACTCGGGAGCACTAGCTGTCTTTCCAAGTCTCCTTTCTCACCATAAACACAACATTCAGAAAGAAGCAGCATGGACCATGTCAAACATCACTGCTGGACGTCAGGATCAGATTCAGCGAGTTGTAGACCATGGTCTTGTGCCTTATCTCATTGGCATTCTGAGGAAGGTAAACTAAAGTTTACTGTGCTGAGGCTTTCACTATTACTACCACTATCAGTGTTCAAATACACTGCTTCTGCCTTCACAGGGGGACTTCAAATCTCAAAAGGAAGCTGTATGGGCTGTGACCAACTACACAAGTGGTGGAACAATTGACCAGATTGTGTACCTCGTTCAGGCTGGTGTTGTTGAACCCCTGCTGAATCTCCTCTCTGCTAAAGACAGCAAGACTGTGCTAGTTATCCTGGATGCTATTTTTAATATCTTTCTGGTATGTGGATGCAGCATACTCGAGCATTGTCCAGGGTGTTGCTAGTTGTTATCCAGTGGCTGGTGCCACACCTCTTTCCTGAGTTTACTTTGTACTTGTCTCTTGCAGGCTGCTGAGAAGATTAATGAGACTGAAAAACTTTGCCTCATGATTGAGGAGTGTGGGGGTCTAGACAAAATTGAAGCTCTCCAGTCACATGAAAATGAACAAGTGTACAAAGCCTCATCCACCCTGATTGAGAAATATTTCTCAGCAGAGGTAAGTGGCTGCAGGACTTTTTTTTTTTCCACTTCTCTATTAGAATACTCAGTAGAAGGTTAAAATGCTACTGTTCTTTAAAAACCCTTTCTGTTTCTTCTAGGAGGAGGAAGACCAAAATGTTGTACCAGAATCTACTGCTGCCAGCTACACTTTCCAAATTCAGGGCAATGCTCCAGATACTTTCAAGTTTTAGATCTTGCATATACTGCAACCACCTACAAGTTGCTGGCAACATTTGACTGCCACCATTTCTTTTAATAGTTCCTCTTATTTTAATGTGTTTTTTTAATGTGACCTGTAGCACTTTGTCCAACTGAAACATACTTGAACAGTTCAAAACTGTACATATGTGAATTTCTAACTGTAAACGTCATACTTGTAAATACTTGTTCGTTCTGGCTCTCACTGCCACTGTCAGGGCTAAGGATGCAGATGGGCAGTACAGGCTTCTTGCCAAGCACAAGCCACTACTCTGCAAAACTCTTCATAACCTACTACCTTCTACATGAACTGTTGCTGTATTCAAGACACTGAGTAGGCTTTTAAAGAGGATTTATATTCAAGGTCAATAAAGTGATATTAATGCATCAGATTGAACTGTCAATTGTTGTATTAAAAGGTAACTGATATGTTAAGTATACATAATCAAAAGTGCTTAATGGTAAGAATGCAGATCTAAGCCATGAGAGATTCAGTTCTGAAGATGATGGGTTTAGAACAGCTTGGTCACCCCAAGGAGCCCATTACTGCAGAACAAATGAATTGCTGCTTCTCTCTAGGTATGTCTTACAGAAATCTACTTCTTGTGCTCTGCTCATGACTGAGCTAAACTATATAATGCCTTTTGAAGAAATATTTAAAGACTATAGTAGAACTAAACTACAAATAATGGTGTGGAAGAAGGAGGAGTAAGTACAGCAGTTAACCAGTGGTAAGTATGTTTAGGTAGCCTTAGCATAGTGCCTAGGAAATGCTTTGAAGCAGTTGCCTGCTCTAAAGAGCAAAGATGAAGGCCTGCTCTTGGAATCTATTGGCCTTTCTAAAATCATTACTTACAGCAAGTAACTGTTGGTAAAGGTGGTTGTGCAGGGCCAGGTAGGGGGGAGAGTGTGCTGGGTGGAGAACAATTGTGGTCCTGTTGTCCAGATTCTCCCTTTATGGAGGGGAATAAAAAAAGCTGAAGTACTACAACCAAACCTTTCTGCTAAGTGAACCTGATGAAAGAATTTGGTCTGGTCTTGTGGTTTGGTTTGCTGTGTGCTTCCAAGGCTATGTTAAGATGCACATATATATAAAAAAGTGGATTTGGGTGTAGCTCTTGAAATTCTTCTCCAAGAATACCTGATTTAGAAACAGCATTCTTTCTAGATCTAGTTTGCCATTCTCATGCTGTTACTCAAGACTTTGGTAAATGTTATGACTGATGTAGAAGATGTCACTCTCACTTTCATTGGTGTGGAGCAAGTCTACTACTACCTATTTCACATCTGCTGGCAAGAATGGTGCCCTCCCTAACTGGAGGCTGATGATCTACCTATACACAATGATTTCTATGTGTAAGCTACTTTTTTTGGGTCTTGGGTGCTGCTGGACAGTAATAATGTTACTGAAGGTAGCAGACAGTTGTCTGTGTATATGTTCATACCTCTCATATGGTTGGCAGCAATGTTTCCTGCAAAGTAAACACCTATGAACTCAGCAGTGTGAGCAGACTTCTGTGGGGCTGTTTGAGCTATGGGAGTTCCTTCATCCAGCTCAGAACATAGCCTCAGACACTTCTTTTACTGTCACTGGTAGATTATTAGGAGATTGTGATTTTGGCACAACAGTATCTTTCACTACAGGTAAAATCCACAATAACCTGAGCTGGCAAAGATACTGTTGTGCCAAAATCACAATAACCTGAGCTGCTTAATGACAACTTCATATTTTTGACTGTACAGCATTAGCTGGCTTTTTCTTTATACTAAAACAAAGCTGCAGGAACTAATAAGCTTTATTCTAAAGACAATCAGAGCAATGACTGATTGTAACCCTATTGTGTGTTTTGCTTGAGAAGCTGATGTCATTGTTACTAACCTTCTGCCTCTGTGCCTGTGCTGCCAACAGAAGGGTGTGACTGAACTGTGGCTGTGGCAGGTTCCCAGCCCTGCTGGCCTCCTGTACAAAGGGGGGGGAGGCTGCAGGTGGCACCCAGTACCTGCAGAGGAAGCTGCAGACAGTACCAGGCTGAGGAGTATCATGTAAGTCTAACACCACAGACACTGCTATGCCCTTGGGACCAGATTTTGGTATTATCTTAGCAGTACCTATGCAAAGTGGAAAGAACCATCTGCATTGCATTGCTGAAGCCTTTAATGTTCCGGGGGAAAAACAACCCAACTGAGATTTTGTGTCTGCAGTGAAGCCTCCATGTGTTCTTTGCTGTCAAACCTTCAACTTTGACCTAAAAGCATCAGTGTTCAAATCATGATTTCCTGTGTAACTACCTGTAGAGCGCTTGATTGCTTTTACATAGCTCAATTTTTAAGGCAAAGTCAGCTTTCATCAACGAGATCTGTTGTTCCACACAGCTGGTTGTGGGTTTGTGAGGGCAGTGACACTGACTCGTGAAGGGTGAGCAGTACTTTTCTCTGTAGAACACGGCTTTTTCCGGCAGAGGGGGCTACAGGCAACCGCACAGCCCCGTTGGCTTCCAGGAGGTTTAGATGACGATTCAGCATGGACCACTCAGGTATGATGTGCTTTATTTTCTTATTAAATAAAAAAAAAAACTGAGAAAATCCATCAGGACACCTCTTGTAGCTACAGAAAACATTTATGTGCTAATTTCTGAGTATTTAACCAGATAAAAGATTATATTCAATATTTTAAGCAGTATATCAGGGTACTGTTACTTTAAAACACAGCTCCTTGCTTTAATTGCATTTTAAGCATATAGGCAGTTGACTTTCCTATCTCTATATAGTGGAGGAGAATGCTGAACACTTGTTGAATGATGTTACCTCCACTTTTTTCCTTGAAGTACTTATTTTAGAATTATCTAATATATTGAATTAATAATAGAATACTGTGAACTCTTCTCTAGATGCCTGACAGCTCAGTGGCTTAATTAACTTTCTGGAGAATGAAACTTTGTTTTTATCCAAGAAAAATGTGTTCAGCCTACCCACCAATGAGCTGTGTTCTTGGCAAGCATGCATTTCCACAAGCAACAATCTGCAGTGATTATGAGTAAGTGACTGGGATGAGTCACCCCTTATTCTAAGAAAATGCAAAGTATTTCTGAGGTTAGGATCACAGTCACCCATTAGGCTGCTTAAAAAACTGGTAGGAGCAAAAAAAAGAGAGGAGAATGGTTATTGCTCCTGGTTCTGGTTTGGTTGGGGTTTTGTGCATGCTGCTCTGCCAGATTTAAGAGCTACCCTTCTTTATTTGGCAAATGCCTAATTTGGGACAAGGGCTTGGAATAAATGTCTGGTGGCCTGTGTATCAGTCTGCCAACTCCTCTGTGCTGAAAGCAACAATAACAGACCTCTGCTGACATCAACTGCCTTGGAATGTAGTTGTTCCTAAAGCTATTTTATCTGTGGAGTGATGGCAAGATTTCAATCTAAGATCTCTGCAAACATAGCCACCTCTGAAATTCTGACGCCAGCAGATGCTGCCTGTGTGATTGCTTCCACTTGCTGTTTCCAGAGATGCTAGGCTTTGAAAGAAGAGAGGCTTTGCAGTCCTCTTGTTCAATAGCATGTCTGTTCACTTTCCAGTACAGGAAGAACAGTTTAAAGTGTAGAAAGGCTAGAAATAGTTAAACTAGGAGAAATCTATTCTTTATTTCCCTGTGATTTAGACTGAAATAATCTCTTAAGCAAAGCTGCTTCCTGCTACTCTATACAGAATGATTTAAATTGCACTTAACTACAGTGGTATATCAGCAAAAAGGAACAGCTGTAAGTTTACAGAAAAGGAATTCACTAGCCAACAATATTTCACAGATCTTTTCTGTTCCTAAATCTATCTTGCAGCAGAGCAAACTGAGATACAAGTTAGTTGTCCACAAACAGTCAGAAAGTAGATGGTAGAATTCACCTGGAGCCTGGGAATCCTGATGTCCATTCCTCTAGTTAACCCATCGCCCCTCTGCTCACGACTGTCATTTTCCTGAATATAGGATTGTCCCAGCAGGATTGAACTCTTTTTTTTATAAGGTATGACAATGTTTAAGCACAGGTTTAAACTTTGGGAGTGTGTACAATTTGTGGAAGATGTACTGTTATTCAAACCAGAAGTAATTACTGAAGGTTAATTGTGACTGGTGATAATTGGCCTGCAGAGTAAGATGTTGGGACTTTCACTTGAACCTAATAGGAAACACATTAACACTTTGGCTTAAGCTAAAAATTTCTTATGCCTGACTTGCCTTCAGGGGAACATTTTAGGAGAAGAGTTTAAGAGGGGATTAGGTGACACACACCACCTAAGGTTGGGAGAGGGGTGTACCCAACCCAACTGCAAAATCTAGGGGGGGAAGGAGAAGAGAGAGAAAAAACCAAAACAAACAAACAAAAACCAATACCCCTGAACAGCATTCAGAACAAAACTCAAGTAACAAATGCGCAAAGTTGTTCCTTGTTTGGAAAACACTTTCTTCTTACTGATCCCCAGCACTGACAAGAGTTAGGCAGAAATTCAGCATATAGGCAGCTGAGGAGGAATTTCTCTGCTGTGAGCATGGTAGCACTCCGTATGGAGTAAGGGTCACTGGATTCCAGTCCTGTTCCTGACTGTGGAGCACTGTCTGTCTCAGGCTGGCTCCAGGAAATGGATGTTCTTCCGCAGAAGCCAGAAGATTTCGTGGAAGAGCCATGGCCTGTTTCCAGATTGCAGTTCACCCCCTGCCCTAGGGAGTGTCATTAGTGGGAGGGAAGTTCGGATTTAAAGGTATGAGGAGAGGAAAGAGAAATTAAAGCAGAGTGGAAAAAAATCCTGCTAATTCTTAAGCTGAACTTGCTTGACAGCACGAAAATGCTGTGTTTATTAAATAAAACAGTGGGCCAAAGCCACAGGTGATGTATAAACTGGACATCAGGAAGGGAGTTTCAGTGGACTGACACAGTGAAAGCAAAGTCAACAGCACCAAATTCACTGCAGAAGAGGTGAGCTCAGCAAAAGAGGCAGTGTAATGGAGGTGTCCTACTTTTTTACATCTTTGGGAATTTGCACTGCAGTGTGAAATGAAAATCATGGGGTTGTCTTCTGAAGGTATGATTTTTAGGTATAACAGCAAATTAGGCAGCTTCCCACTGGTTTTTTATATGTTGTCTGTAACAGCTTGCTTTGAGTACAGGTTCACAGTGGTAAAATAGCTACAATACCAGGAGTATGTAATAATGCTCTGTGGGCATGTGGAAGATTGGATCTACAAAGTTATCAAAAAATCTTGAATAATCTCCAAGGCACATTTCCACCATCCAAATCACTTCATTTTTACCCACTATATGAAACAGATGTAAAAATAGCTCTTTCATCAGTGCATTGCTACACATATTTTGGGCTGCAGAGGTTCAATTCTGTTCAAAGCAATACTGTGAAATCATTTGCAGAATGCTGCTGTTAATCAGAAGCAGCAATTTAATGTTACGTATCCGTCTCTCCTCCCACCCCCAGCTCCCCTTCCCAGTTCTGAGCAGGAAACGACACTTGGACAAAGCTCAGCATAACAACTTTCTGGATAGACTCTCTAGGAATGAGGAGGGACTTGAATTCTCTCCATATGTCATTTCCTTTCCCCTAATGGCTAAAAAAAAAACCAACCTACATTGCTGCGGTCCATATAACTTACAATAAAGTGAAGGTTACCAGTGTAGGATAATAAAGGTGGGGGGAGGGGACAGACAGGACATCCACATTCCATTTCTGAGGAACTGCCTTGCAAGTCTTGACTTGGAATTAAGCAGGAGTCTATCTTCTGTGGTGAAAGATTGTTTTATATAGTTCCTAAAACTGAAGCTACTACCCCATCTGTACTTAAGTGTGTATCAACACCTGCAGTCAGGGGCCAGATGTGGATTGGAAAAGGAGAATGTCAGTAGAGGAGGAATAGTAACAACTGCATAAGATTTAAATTAAATCAGAAAGGACAGACAGAGGTGATTCAGGAAGACTGACTATGAGGATCTTATTTATAATAAACCCAAATTTAATAGCAAATGACACTAGAAATTACTTAAGAAAAATGAGATTAGCCTGCTCCTGCAACCAGCTTTCGCACAGACTGCCTTTAAAAATTTTTCTGTTCACTATAACTAATAGCATATGCAGATATCTTACACTGCTGCATAATACAAAATTTGATCTGCTATAGTGCACAGCAGATTTGCAGCTGTCACTAGAATTCAGTGTACCATAGTTACAAACAAACAAAAAAAAACCACTCAGGAATAAATATGAACCACTCAGGAATAAATATGACTGAAAAAAACCCACCCTGAACCATTTTAACTAAATGGAAAGCTTACTTCCTCATAGCCAGCCATGTATTAGACTCAAATTGGAACATAATGTTTTTCTAGCAATATAATCCAAATGTTTGTTAAATTTGCAGCATCCAAACTGTGCAAGGCACTTTGCAGAACAGATGAGATATGACATTTGCTCAAAAGCCCTGAATTTTGCAGTCAGTGAATGAGTACGTATGCATATAGGGGCTAGATGTGTCTGATTGCAGCATGATTGCATTTGATTGCAGAACCAAGACCTCATATCTTTTATTAGACATTGCTTAATTAGACATACTGCCCCTGAGTTCTACTGCTAAAAAGAAAACAAAAAGCCCACCTTTCATACAGTGCTATCTTAAAGGGTAGTGAAATAAAAGAATGATTCAAGACACATGGTGACAGATTTAGCTTTAGGTTACTTTTAGCACTTCACTAGACCCAGTAACCTACTTACATATCTGTGTGGTTCTTATCTGGAATGCAACCTTGCTTTGTAATTTTTAGGATGGAATAATTTTAGAGATAACTATCTTCAGTCCTCTCAAATTGATTTCACAGTAGACTTGTGGGTGATTCTGTTAAATGAAAGCACAGACAAAGCTAGTACAGATTGTGGGTGGGTTGGGTATTTCTGCAGTTCAGAAAGTGTTAGGAATTGGATAAAAAAGAGGAGGGACTGTTGTGTTTAGTGAGCCTTCAAATGCTTTTGTGTCATGATCTTATTTAGAGACTTACTTTTCATGTAGAGTGTGACTTGTTAATGTAAGACAAAGCAGAGTGCTTCCAAAGCTGGCTAGCCTGGGATCTTCCTGGTAATTCACAAAAACTGGGTGACTATATGTGGTAAGCACGTTTTAAAGCAGCTTATTCTGAATCTTAGTGCTTGCTTCCCCATGGCAGAAAACAATCCTGTGGGGTTAAGGCTTTGTTAGCTACTTTTGTCCTTGAACCTTGAGGAATCAATTACCTGTTGAAGTACACAGTATTGCTACAATCTGATGAATCTCCTGGAATGAATCTTGTCTCTTGAATGGAAATCTTTGGAAATAACTTGTATGAGACACATGGAAAAAATTCCACTCGCTTGAAGAAACGTAGAAATGAGAAGGAGGAGGCAAGGGCTGTTTTCAGTGCTTTACACTGCCCCAAGACACTTGCTGTCTCTGCCACTATTAGATGGGCAGAAGGGTCTGTTGCCAGCCTCGTTTCCTACCTATGTAAGTGTTTGTCTTTCGTAGCCACAGTCCCTGCAATGGGATGTGGGATAAACTGATCCTCTTGGAAACCTCATCTTAACCCCTGACGTGTGGAATTCTGTAAAGCTAGAAAGATGATGTTTTAATCCCTGAGTATCTAGGTCAGTAATGATGTCCCATAAGAACAAGTTAATTATGCTGAAGTATTAAGGCTTATCAATAATGTTCTAGGGGTTTTTTTTGGGAGGCAGGAAAGCATCTCTGTTTTACTTGGCTGCCTGGATGGAAGATGCATCATAGAACATTTTTTACTTCTTCCAAGGCACTAAATAGTGGCTGTGGTCCAAGCAGGATGTTAACTAGGCAGACTGGGAGACTGATTTAACATGGCAGCTACCTTCCAGTGTATCACTGTTGATCAGCAGTGTCTAAGGGGTGAATTTATAGCAGCAGGACTGAGTCAGCTTGTGGCACCCTGCTCTCAGCATCAGCGTAGCTGAGGCTCAGAGAGACTTGCAGTGTAGGAGATCTCACAGCTCATGTTTTGTAGACAACAGAATTGTTATTTCAAATTGATGCTGGGCCACGGGGGATAGGAATGACTGGAGAAGGTTTGGTATTCATTTAGTGGCTAAAGAATACGGCTTGGTTGGAAACAGTGCTGTATGTCAACTCTCTTAAACACTTGTTTGGGCTGACAGTCTTCCTAATAACACTTCATTTGTCTAATCTGTGTACCACTGGGACAAATACACACTCTGTCAAGTTGAATCAGACAATATCTGGAGACACATGTTGTAGTACAGTAGTAAATCCTTGATACACATCACTCAGAGGAGACCGTTTCTAACTGTCTTATTCTGTAAGGTCTTTTATGAACTGATTTATATCAGCCAAATAAAGCAAAGGCTGAGATTCTACAGTTCTTCATTCACAAAGCAACAGGAGAAAATCCTGCAGCTCAGTTGCACGAGTGAACATGTGGTTCTTCAGGAAACCTTAGTTAATTTTAGCTGGAACACTCAGCATGTAGTTCTCAAAGCACTTGACAAAGTCAGTTTTCCAAGAGTCTGGTAAAGAATTGTATTATCAGCAGTGTTTTATGGATAAATAAGTGGAAATGAAGGAAGAATAAAGGAAATATTTTCAGAAATAGACCTTCTTTTTGGCCCAGGACTTTTGAAGACCTAATTTGTACTTCAAGCCAGCATTCCCACCAATTCTGAACATAAGACAAAACAGGGAAAATCTTTTAGGCCTGAGATATTTCACTATGCTTAAAGACTGAAGCTATTTGTGCTGGGCTGTTAAAGATGTTGTGCAAAGCCTGTCACTGTATTTTGGGTTGTGAGATGCTGTCCATCCTCAGCAGAGAATGGGGTTGACTTGGGCTAGATAACGGGGGTGGAACACAGGGGTCATCTCCAGTCCTATGCTCAAGCACCAGGACATGGTTTCTCACAATAGATTTACCTCTTCCAGAAAGTGAATTTGAGCCTCTGGCTGACAATCAAATGCCATGCAATGCAACTGTTTGTTGTGCATTCAATGCCTGTCTCTTTAAAATTTGCCTTTTTTTCTTCTAAAGTTGCATTAGGATAGTGCTGTCCTGCAGGACACATTGAGGAAATAACATGGCTAAAGAACTGCATGGAATATCTGTGCATCAATTACTAATCTGTTCTGGATGGATGGACTTAGAAGTTATCTTAGTGACTAACCACTGGAAAATCCTGTGATATGGGAGCTCATGCATTTTTTTGTAGCCACAGCTGCAGTCATTTCCCTTCAGAGACACATCATTTCCCCAAGATACATCCTGTCTCAGAGGGCTATGGTGTCTGCCTCTCCAAGCTTCTGTCCTCTCCCTCAGTGGCCAGCATAAGGGTGGAGATTTCCTTCCTAGTTTCTTCTCTTGAAAAGCTTCATCTGAACCTCCAGCTTGAGAAATTGATTGAATCTTGACCTCTTGCATAAACATTGTCCTTGCATGCAAAAGGGAGACTGAGTGAGAACCAGAGCCCCTGTCTAGACGTGTTTCTTCATCATGTAACTCTGGTGGGTATATCTTTTATTGCTAGGTTAACTCTGTCTCTGTTTTCTACTCAGAAAATGGTGCCAGAGTTAAACCAGATATTTAAGCATGTTCATCTGAATAGTGGTTCACCAGCAACACAAACTGTGCTTCAGTCAGATAATTTTCGTGATGTTCAAAGGGAAATAAGGAATCTTGTACAAAATGAAGCTATTTATCCTTAGGCTTCCCTAGTCTTAGACTAGATGTTAGGAAGAAATCCTTCAGTACAAAGTTGGCGACTCTGGACTAGGCTGCCCAGAGAGGTTGTGGATGCTCCTCCCTGGAGGTGTTCAAGGCCAGGTGGGATGAGGCCTTGAGCAACCTGGTCTAGTTGAGAGGTGTCCCTGCCCACGGCAGGGAGGTTGGATTAGGTGATCTCTAGGGTCCCTTCCAGCCTCTGCCATTCTATGGTTCTTCCTGAAATGCAGAAGTACTTTATACCTGACTTCAGTAGAGTTTGATGCTTTTGTACAGAAGAGCACCAGGGACGGTAACACAAAGCCTCACAGAGGACAGAATTCCATTCAGGAACAGGACAAATGGGATGGATCTGCGATGAATTTAGGAAGTAGTTTTGCTACAGCAAGAAGTTATGATTGGCTTGGAGAAGGATTAGAAAAGAAAAACCTGTGCCAAAGAGGGAGACCAGGAGAATGATGCCCATTGCAAGCAGAGATGTTGGTGGAGCAGATCAAGGCTGCTGATTTGGTTCAGTGACTAGATTTTACAGAGTAGTGTGTCAGGACATCAGCTTAGATAAGGCCTGCTTGTCATTAGGCATTGTACTAAATGGTAAGAGCAAGTCCTTGCTCTGAAGACCCTTGCTGTTCATGGTGGAGCCTGGCTTGGCACAGACAGTACATGCTAGTGAAAAGTACATGGCAGGCAAAGGAACCAAGGCTTCTTTAAGTTGTTTTGCAAAGTGGTAAACAGGAATGCTCTGAAAGGAAATAATCAGGCAAATCAAGAAATAGGCAAGGAACACTGGCAGTATAAATGTGCATCATTCTTCACAATTCCTTTGTTTTGTTTTTTGATAACAAAGCTTTACCAAAAGCAGAAAAATATTTGTGATAAAAAAGGGAATAAACTTTTGTCAATATGTGAAGTTTATTTATTTTCAGATGAAATTAGACCTGATACATCTAAACCTTAATGGAGATGCCTACACATACACTGCTCTAATAGTTTTCTTCTCAGAAACTTAGGTGACAAAAATAGGCATTTAGCATTGATAGTTGCACAAACAATGGAAACGCATCATAGATAAAAAGGAAATGGAGGTGTAAATTCCTTTCTGATCAGCTCTGTCTTTAACTCCATGATCTCTAGGCGTGGTGTCTATACAACTACCACAGGCACTGGGCTATTTAGTAAATAATGACTAGTAGAAAGAAATATAATCCAGGTTTTATTTTATTTAAATAACTTTATTTAAAAAAAAAAAAAAAAGAAAATGTTAAGAGAAAATAATTTTAGCCTTTTAATTTTCTCACAAAAGCTTAATAATAGGGACAGGACTCTCTTGCTTTCTTGATATCATCACAGAAGCTGGGGAAGAATGTGATATAACACCAGCCAGCTCTCATTACTGCTGAAGGAATGTGCTGTGATTAAACCTCTATACAGAAAGAGATGGAATGTAATTCTTAAATGTTGATTTGCTTTGAACACATACCACATGCTGGGGAATGAGTTTCCAGTGTATGCTTCCGTGTCTAAAGATGGAGAGGACCTCGCCTCCAAACAATGGACTACAACTACCCTCTTCTGAAAACGAACATTATTTGGTTAAAGATGTTTGTTCACATTTCCCAGTGTCCAAAACCACTAAATCCTTTGAGGAAATATCTGTGAATGCAAAGCCTTCCTTTTCTTCCTATTGGGAAATTCAAGAAACCAAAGCTCTTTTTTCTGCAGCCATAGAACAAAAGAAGTTTTTGTATTTCTAAATACTTCTTTAAAATTTTCCCTAATATGATACCAACAATTAAATTATTTTGTCCTTTCGGGCTCCCCTACAACCCTGTCAGGGACCAAGCTTACCCCTTTTCTTCCAACCCCTGAGACTGTGCCTCAGTTGCTAAGTTCTGGCTGAAGAAGACTGGATGAGCCTCCCTCCTGAGTCCAGCAGCAAGGCTGTCATCCAAAAGTGAGCTGCAGGGTGATGCAAGGCACTCCCTTCCCTCCGGATCTCAGCTAGCTACCTCATCTTGAAAGGATTTGTTGCTCAATGATATCAGCCCAGAGTGAAGCATGGATCACTTGTCAGCAGTTACTGATGATATTTGCTTGCTTATCTCACAAGATCAGCACTGTAAAGCATGAAACCTCTTCTCACCCTTCAAATGGAATTGCATAAAGACAAAATTTACTGTAAACTGTTGGCTTCTAAATCCTAAAGCAGGATCAGCGAGATATCTGTTCCATTAATCAGAAAATATTTTGAGAACTTTGGGGATAGCATTGGCACAAGAAACTCTGGATCATTACATTCGTGTGGAATTCTTTTGTTGGAAAAGTAGCACTTTCAATCATCAGGTACTGTCAGTATCTTTGGTCTCCTACATTTGCTGCAGTTCTTGGCACTTCACAAGGCTTCCGGACCTCTGCTCACTAATTCTGCTTTGCAGTTCTCCTTGTTGAAGGGGAGCAATGAATAAAAATCCTGGTTTCTCTACAGAACTGGGAGATACGATGGCACACAAACCTCTGTAGGATACCCAGGGTGCAGTCATTGTAACACTTAAAGCTAGCAGGGAAGAAGTGCACCAGTTTGCATCTGGTGCGTTTGTCTACCCAAGTGCAGCCTGATCTAGGTCATTTCTACCTGTGTGAGTCAGGAGAGGACACAGTCCTGACCAAAATGGGACACGGACCATGCCTGCAGGTGCTGAGGAGAGCTAAAGCCCCTCTTCTCTCACCCTATTACATACATACCTGCTGCATAGGATTTTCTTATGTCTCACTGATGCATTTTGGGTGTATTGATAAAAAAGCTCAAGTCGCGTAGGTTAGTTTAAAATAAATATGTTAATATTTAATTTTATAACACTTTGAAATAATAATAATAATAAAAAAATCCACAGCAGTAGGAGTGATCCTGCAGACAGTGCATTTTATATAGCGACCCAAATGCACGAACTGTCAATTAATGCTCTTAACACTTGCAAAATATCACCGTATTTTCACTGAAAGGTGAGCAGCCTGCCCAAAATCTTAGAAAAATTTATAGTGCAGCAAGTTACTTCCTGAAAATCAGTATGAAACTAATTATACTTCATGACCTTTAAGAAGCACTTTTAATGAAAGTATTAAAATGTTCATATACCTACTGAGCGATGAAATACTATATTTAATCCCTTTTAAAAAAAAATGTTGGCACTGCAGTGAATGTCTGCCACACTACCCATTAGAAAAAAGATCACGGAGCAAGTGTACTCTGTGTAACATACAATTTGACAAAAAAAAATCAATGTTATCAGAATTATTGAATGCTGGGTCCAGAGTGCACTGCAAGACCCCAGAAACAAATAATCATCACGTTAGGAAAAATCTAGAGTAACCTAGAAATATGTTAAGTATGTGAAAAGTGGCTTTATGTTTTGTTTTTCTCTTCAGTTCAGCAGCAGTGGGGTAATGTTGCAATATTTGCAAACCACCAGCCATTTTTGCTTTATATAGTTGGTTTTAGAAAAGGATAATGACCTACCTGGCTATGTGAATTTGCAACAGATTGAAATTTTAATAGTATGACCTTCAATTATGAAGGCTGATTTTTTCTTCTTTTTTTTTTTTTTAAATGCAGGAATCAGGACACCTGGAATGTCTTTGAGGTGGGTGTGAATTTATGTAACTGTTATAAAGTAACTTTTAAACCATTTCAGTGCAGCATATAAGCCAAAAAATCAGCAGAAATATTGTGTCTGTGTTTTGTACTAAATGAAGTTCAGACTCGTTTCAAATTCTTTTTGCTGGAAACAGTGGCTAAGGAAGGAATCATCATTTTCTGTTGTGCTCTCTGCTGTAAAGAACTATTCATTTCTAACACTTGCCAGGTTTGTGTTGAACAGGCAACTGCAGAGGCAAGGGAGACAGTCCTGTGTGGGGAAGGGATCCTGGGGCCTGATCCCAGCACTTCTGCTCCCAGGTGAAGTCACACTGGAACAGCAGTGCCACCACAGCAGGAAGCATCGAAAATTTCCACCTTGAAGAACTTGACACTTCAGACACACCTTGAGAGGAAGATGTGGGGAGGGGTCTCATTTTAAAGGGAGGAAAGCTTTAAGAACCACATCCCACTTCTGAGGCCTTCAGTGGGGAAAATCCAGTTCCTCATCCCAGATTTGACTTAATGAGGTCCGAGCTCTGAGCTCTGTCAAGACAGGACCACTCTAGACATGGTTACAGCTCACATCTGGGTGTGTAACTTCAGAAAGTAAACCTCCTGAGCTGTGCAGGAGCTATGTTATGAGGTTTGTGATGTACAGGTCATCTTTCCATCCCATGTTTGCATCCTGATCCATAGGCTGGATCCTAATCTATGACTACCTCTGTGATAATACTTTACAGGTTGCCTCAACAGGAAGAGGCCAGCGCAATGACACAACCAAATGAGCACAGAATATTAGTAAGTTTGTTAGTAAGAATAGGTGTGTGGTTGATTAGCTCAGTCTTCTAAGGTGAACTTTGCTGTGGCAACTTTTGTAGGTTTTCTAGTAACTTTTCCCACCCTCAGAGGCACCTTTGACCCTGCAAAAAGCTGCCCCTGACTCTGCTGCAGCATGGAGCTCCCCTCACACAAAGTGCTTTGAAAACTCTGGGAAGAGTCACCTTTGCTCTGGGATGGGAGTTAAATTAGGCCACACGGTGTGGATATAAGGCATTTTAAATTTTTTTTTCTTTTTATTTTGAGAATGGCAGATCACAGAACTGGGCTGCCGATTCCCACAGAGCACAGGTAAGAAGTGAATCCATCCAAAGCGTAACAATTTCCACAGCCGCTCGGGCACACCCAGGCCATGCACAACCCGCCCGGATCAGCAGCACTCCCAAGCTGACTACCCACACTCCAGCCCGGCTGCGAATCCTCACCCGTACGGCCTCTCCCCATTTGTACCTTTGAGACTCCTGTCCCGAACCCCCAGCAGCTCCCCCATCACCTTCCTCCCG
>NW_008633605.1:2719-5420 GCF_000691845.1 Merops nubicus | reverse complement strand
CATTCACAGGCCCCGACAGGTCTGGAGGGAAGAGGGAGGGGGGCTCAGGCCCTTAGGACCCCCCCCTCATCCATCCTGACCCACGAGGGGCTGAGGATCTGTGCCCACAGGTTGTCCCCGTCCAGGCAAGGGATGTTCAGCCGAGAACGAGGGGACCCCTGACCCCCATAGCTCTGAGAAGGGCCCCAAAAATTCCATCCCCCACGCCCAGGAGTGGGTTTTCCCCACCAGCTCCTCTGGGAAGGCTCTTGCAGCACCACCAGGATGGACTCAGGGCGAGGGTGGAAGATCCTGGTCACCAGCTGTCTGCTCAAGAGCCAGAGCCAGAGGCCAAGGGCGTCTCCGCGTGGCTCCGGGCCCCCCAGTGCCTTGGGCTGGCCCCAAAACCAGCCCTGAGGTGCCCACAGACAGGGTGTGGGCAAGATTCACCCTCCCCTCCCTGCTGCCAGCATTCCAGGCTCCTTTCCCCCTCTTGGCCCTCCAGTGAAGGAGGGAGTGGAGGGGCCACACAAGGTGGCTGATCCCCTGCCCCCCCCGAGGCCAAGGGCCACCCCTGTTGGTGTCCCCACTGCCCAGCAGGATGGGAACTGCCCCGAGAAGGGCCCTGGGCTCACTACAACCCACCCTGAGACGTGCAGGGGGCATTTACCAGCATTTGTCTCCTCTTCCCCCTTCTCACTCCGTGTTTCCCCTCCCGCCAGCTTCTCCTGGCCCTTCTCTGCCTCCCCCTTGTCCTTCTCCTGCCCAGCTTTGTTGGCTTTCTGGATGGCCTCCAGCTTTGGTCCCAGGACACGTGACTTCAAGCGGGTGTAGACTTCAGCAGCTTTCTCCATCACCTCCTTGTTGGCTTTGTAGCGACGGATCTGCGCCCAGAGGAGAGGAGGGGGGGGATGCCCTGGGAGCTGGGGTGGCCCCAGGAGGCTCCTCCCTCCCCCCACCCCCAGGGTGGGGATCCCCACCCTCTGCCTCTACCTTTTTCAGCGTGGCCACCACGTCGGTGTGCTTCTGGAGGATGTGAGAGGTGACCTGGAGGGTGCCCAGCTCCTCCAGTGCGTTCAGGCAGCGCTTGATGTCCTGCAAGGAGGGCAGCAAGGTGAGAAGCTGGCTGGGAGTCTCCCCTGAGGGCACCTGATGGCACCCAGCAGGCAGGAAGGGACCTTCCCCCACCTCCTGGGCACTCACCGGGTTGTCCACCTTGAGGGCAAACTTGACCTCGCTGTGAAGTTTCTGAAGTTTCTCTTCGACCGTGGGCTCTGGGGAGGAGGAGAGACATCCCAGGGCATGAGGAGAGCCCTGGACCTCTCCCCCAGCAAGAGTTTGGTTTCCTCCTGCGTGCCCAAGGCCAAACACAGCCCCAGGGGCCTCTCTGAAGAGCAGGGGCTGGGTGTGCCAGGAGTGGGAGGGGAGGGGAGCTCAGTGTCTCTGCACTCCCTGTAAATACTTCCCAACACCACGCTGGGGCCAAGGCAGTGCTGGGAAGGGCCCTGGCACCACCACTCTGATCCCTGTGGGAAAGATCCCTCCCCCAGATCCCTTCTTCCCCTCTCCTCCCCTCTGTGAGGGCAAAGAAAGGACTCCCTCACCCTTTTTCTTCTCCACCCTCCGTTCAGGGATCAGGTCAGATTTCTTCCGGCCTCGTTCCACTTTCAGAGGTCTGTGGGAGGAGAAGGGAGGAGGTGAGAACGTGCAGGTGGAAGCCCTCACTCAACACTGGCCCAACAGGAGGGCTGATGGCATCCATAGGTGCCTCCCCCCATGCCCTGCCACTCCACCCCTGCTTCCACACACATCTCCCAGCTCTCCAGGAGCCTGGAGACAGCAGCTCCCCCACACCCCAGCTCCCCAGGATTGCAGAAATGCCAAACCCGGAAGTGATACCCCAAGGCTCTGCCCCTATGAGATGGAAAACACCAGGGAAGCTCAGCCTGGTGCCCCCAACACCTCCTCCAGCTCCAGGAGACAGGGGCAGGTGAAGAGCCTGGCCCCTCCAGGGGTGCTGCTGGCCCCGGGGCAGCTCCATGGGGGTCCCACCCCCACGCTGGGAAGGGCCCTGTCCCCAGAGGTGGGAAGCCCCGAGGTGGGGAGGGGAGGTGCTGACTTGCTCCGTGCTTTCTCCTCTGCTCGGCCCCTCTTCTCCTTCTGGTTTGGTTTCCTTGACAACTCTGAGGGCTGCTTCTTCACAGGCTTCTTTACCTTGGAGGAGAGAACAATGCAGGCGAGAGTGGCAGAGCCAGAGCCCTCCCCTGCTGTGAGGGGCTTTGGGGCAGGGGCAGCCCCTGTAGGGGATAAAGAAGGACTCAGGATGCAGAACAGCAACATCCTGCTGCAGAATTCAATATCCTGGGACCCTGTCCAGCCTGTGGTCCCTGACTGGCAGACCCACTGTCCTCCCAGACCTCAGCAGTCTGCCCAGCTGGCCAAGGTGGCCACCAGCATCCTGGCTTCTAGCAGCACTAGTGTGGCCAGCAGGACTAAGGCAGAGATCGTCGCCCTGGACTTGGCACTGAGGAGGCCACACCTTGAATCCTGGGTTCAGTTTTGGGCCCCTCACTCCCAGAAGGACCTTGAGGGGCTGGAGCGTGGCCAGAGAAGGCCGGTGTAGCTGCTGGGTGAGGGTCTAGAGCCCAAGTGTGGGGAGGAGCAGCTGAGGGAGCTGGGGGTGCTGAGCCTGGAGCAAAGGAGGCTCAGGGGAGACCTTCTG
>NW_008633605.1:1267-2603 GCF_000691845.1 Merops nubicus | reverse complement strand
TTGCCCTTGAGGGTTGCCCAGGGCTGTGCCAGGCTGCCCAGGGCAGTGGTGGAGTCCCCACCCCTGGAGGGGTTTCCAAGCTGTGGAGATGTGGTGGGAGGGACACGGGGCAGTGGGGACCTGGCAGTGCTGGGGGAAGTGTTGGATTCAACTTTAAAGGTGTTTTCCAACCAAAATGATGCTGTGATCCTATGACCTAAGACCTTTGTGGTGCTTTCCCAGCTCCCCCTCCACAGAGAGGAACTCAGCAGGGCAACCTCCCCTCTGACCACAGGCAGCATGGTTCCCCAGAGCCCTCTGCTTCAGCCCAACCCAGCTGATGCTCCTGAGACTCCAGGGAGAGAGGTGGAGCAAATCCCCTGCCTGTGGTGGGGAGGGGGGAGGGGAGCCGGGACAGCAGCTTCCATCCCAAGGCAGGGCTGTGCCTACAGCCACCACCTCCCCAGGGTGACAGGGCCCCGCCCCTCCCGGGGGTCCCTGCGGAGCTGAGGGGGAGGTGACAGGCTGGCTGGCTGTCCCCATGTCCCCACAGCTCTGTGCTCACCTCCTTCTCCAGCTCCAGCTCCGAGTCTGAGGAGGACGGGGCCTTGGCGCGGCCTTTCCGACCCTTCTTGGCTTCGTCCTCGGCGCTGCTGTCCGAGTCCGAGCGCGCCTCCTCGCCCTTCTCTGCCTTCTCCTTCCTCCTCTCCTTCTCCTCCTTCTCCTGCTCCCGGAGCCGACGGATCTCCTCCTCCTGCTCCCTCTTCCTCTTCTCCTCCAGCTCCCGCCGCCGCTCCTCGTCTCGCCTCTTCCACTCGCTGATGCGGTCCACATCGCTGGAGCTGTCGCTGCCGGGCACAGGGCAGGCTCAGACCCCTCCCCACCGTGAGGAGGGGACCCTCCAGCCCAGCCCAGGGGGTGCTGGTGTCCCAGCAGACCTCACCTGTCGCTGCTGGAGCTGGTCGGGACACGCTCGGGCTTTGGCTTCCTGCCGCGGGGCTTGGGAGGGGGTTTCTCAGCTGGGAGAAAAGGGGGAGAGGCTCAGCAGGAGCTCTGGTTGTCCCTCTGCTAGAACAGCAGAAGGTGACCACCACACCAGGAGACCCCAGAGGCTCGGGAGCCCCCAGCCCAACGTGCTCCCCAGTGCCCTGAGGGAGCAGGAGCAGCCCAGCAGTGGTGGGAGCCCCTGGGTGCTACCTGGCTTCCTGCCCCTCGGGGCCTTCTTCACAGACACCTCCGAGTCTGAGTCTGAGTTGGAGTCTGACTTGGTCATGTCCACGGCCGTGTTCCCCATTTCTGAATCCGAGTCCACTTTGGAGTCTGAGTCAGAGCCAGAGTCCACTTTCTGCAGGCACAG
>NW_008633605.1:0-1236 GCF_000691845.1 Merops nubicus | reverse complement strand
GGCACAGAGTGGCTTGGGTTGGGGTGGGGGGCAGCAGCTCGGCACCGTGCCCCAAAACGCAGCAGCTCAGGGCCCAGCTGGGTCACCGAGGTCCCTCCTTGTGCTGAACCTTCAGCCACGGCACCCCTGGCTCCCCCCCCTCCAGCAGCACAGACCCCAGACTCTTCTCCCACCAGATCCCAAAGCAGAGGTCTCTTACCTTCTTCTTCCTCCCTGCTGCTGGCATCCTCCGGGGAGCCCTGGCCACCGGCTTCTTCTCGGGAGTGAAGTCCTGGAGGAAAGCAGAGGGAGGAAGACATGAGGAACAGTGTCACCATGGCTTCTGAAGCTGGTCAGGTTCCCCCAAGCCACCACACCCCCTCAGATGGTGACGTTCCCCCTCCAGCCCTTTCCCCACCACCCTGCCAGCCTCCACCCAAGCGTATCCCCAAATCCTCTCACCTGGTCGCTGGTTTTTTCTGACTCAGAAGACGTTTCGGAGTTCTCCTCTTCTGTCAGGGAGGGGCTGCCCTGATCCAGGTCACTGGAGGACTTCCGAGGCCTTTTTGTCACTGGCATCTGATGTGAGAGAAATGAGAACGTGAGAGGAGCTCACTCCCCACCAACCAGAGCCAAAACCCAACCCTCATGAGAAGGGGCTTGGCCCAGCTCCTCTTCCTGGAAAGGATCTTTGCCCAGTTCTTCCTCACTGTCCCTCAGAAGAGCCATGCAGCTCCTGACTGCACACCACACCAGCCTTTGGCCATCCCACCACCTCCCAGACAACACGAGGCAGCTGTGAGCCCCCCAAACCCAAGCTGAACCCCTTTTCCCACCGGAGAATCCAGAAGGGCTCATTTTCCTCACCACCCCCTCCCACCCCAGCAGGTTTGACCCATTCCAGTGGTCAGGAGGACCCTCCCGTCCCTGCTGCGTGGATGCCCCTCAGCCCACACTCACTTTCATGGGCAGGGGTTTCCTCTTGGGCCCGCTGTGGTCGCTGCCTCGCTCCGAGTCCTCGTCGCTCTCCATCTTCTGGGCGGCCGCGGCGGCCATGGCAGCATCCTCCTCATCCTCACCTCCATCACTGCCTCCCATGGGGTCGTTCTCGGGCACGTCGCTGTCCGAGGAGCTGGCGGGCTACACGGGAGACAGTGGGGAGCAGAGCTCTGTTCCCCCCCCGGCCGGGCCTGCTGCAGGCTGGGGGGCAGAGGGGAGGAGAGGGGGCACCGAGGGGTGATGAGCGATGGACGGCAG
>NW_008633604.1:1390-18639 GCF_000691845.1 Merops nubicus | reverse complement strand
CGCTGCGGCCTCCGGGCGCCGCTGCTCCCGCCGTACCGGTCTTGTGCGTGCCCTCTTCCCGCGTGCCCCGCCTGCCCTAGTGCTGCGAGTCCTGAGCAGTGGAGAAGCTGGGAAACAATTTTATGCCTTTTTGTGGTTCTTGGGACTGTACGGGCTCTCTTGTAGCTATAATTCCTTCATCATACATGTTTTCTGGTTCTGTGTGTGAAACTTAGGCTTTTAATTCTTGAGAACAAACTCTAATCCTTGATCCCTTTGGTCTACAACAAAATAAAAATAAATCACACTCCTTCTCAGTCATAGAATTCAAAGAGACCTGGGAGATTTTCCTTGGAAGTTTGCTATCATAGCTGCTTTGTCATGGCTAACAGGCTTAATTTCTGTGCACAACTGTCAGGCATTCCAGCTTAACAGCTCTTTGTTCTGGAGTAGAAGCAGACTTAAGCCCGGCTGCAGTGCAAGCTGCTCAAGGCACACAGTCAAAATACCTGTTTTTATTTGCAGGTGCAACACGCGAGTAAACAGATTGCTGCTGACAAGCAGTACAAGGGTATCATCGACTGTGTAGTGCGTATCCCAAAGGAACAGGGGGTGCTGTCCTTCTGGCGAGGGAACTTGGCAAACGTCATCAGATACTTCCCAACTCAAGCACTCAACTTTGCCTTCAAGGATAAGTATAAGCAGGTGTTCTTGGGAGGCGTAGACAAGCACACTCAGTTCTGGAGGTATTTTGCTGGTAACCTGGCTTCTGGTGGTGCAGCTGGAGCCACTTCCCTCTGCTTTGTCTACCCCTTGGATTTTGCAAGAACCCGTTTGGCTGCTGATGTCGGAAAAGCCGGCGCAGACAGAGAATTCTCTGGTCTGGGGGACTGCCTAGTCAAAATTACCAAGTCTGACGGTATTCGTGGCTTGTATCAAGGGTTCAATGTCTCTGTCCAAGGCATCATCATCTATAGAGCTGCCTACTTCGGGATCTATGATACAGCAAAAGGTAACATTTCACTGGGGATCTGATAAAGCCATGCTTGGGATTGTGTTGTCTGTTTGTGTTGGTTCTTGGACGTTACCCAATGTCTGTCTGAAGTAACTGAGTGGAGGCAGATGTTGGTGCCAGCACCAGTGACACTGCAGCAACGTTGAAGTTAAAACTTGCCCGTGTGTTGATGGCAGCAGGCTACTTTCAAGTACTCCTGGTTTTGTACTTTAGGGAGGTTTATCCTAATGCCATCAGTATGTGTTGTTAATCATAAACAATCATCATAAGGTCTTTTGAGTTCAGCACACTACTGTAGTTGTTGGGCCCATTCAAGTGGGTTGAGCAGAACAGGATTGAGCAGTACCTTTTACAGAGCACTTCTTTGTTCAGCTTGGCATTTGGGTATAGAGGTCACTGATAATTTATTGCTTCATGTAATTCACAGGAACAATGATGTAGTTACATTTATTTCTAAAAGGAGCAGCAAACTAGACTTTTTTCTCAGGCCAGTCTGAAAAGATTCCTGGTGCTTAAATGTTACCTGTTCTGATCACTATAGAATAAAATTTCTTTTATTTCTTATGAATTTCTTTACATGTATTTCTGTGTTGCTTCAGCACGTTTCAGGTTTATCAAATGTCTTGTTGCAGTTTCAAAGTATGGCTTGACAACCTTGCGTAATAGCTCATCCAGTAAAGTAGCTGTCATGCAGTGAGTGAACTGGAGGAGGATACAGAGCTAATGACGTTTTTTATTGCAGGCATGCTCCCAGATCCCAGAAACACTCACATTGTTATCAGCTGGATGATTGCCCAGACGGTGACTGCTGTGGCTGGTGTGGTCTCCTACCCTTTCGACACGGTGCGGCGTAGGATGATGATGCAGTCGGGACGCAAAGGAGGTAGGCTCTTGAACTTCTGCACCTCTGCAAGCAGCATTAACAAGATGGAGTTAATTTTTTCCTGATAGTTGTCCCTGGGCACTTAGTTCTTTCTAGCATAAGTCTGGTTTCAGTTATTTTTAAACGACAGGAGGAAATGCATTAGGGTTCAACTCGTGTTGGTCAGGAATTATGTTGAGGACTTTTCTTTAGAGAATGAGAAGTGGGCTAACAGACTGCGTGCCTGCAGTGGCAAATTAAATGAAGGCAGTTGAAGTACAGTGACAGTATAATTGCTGAAAAGAAGGCTTAACATCCTTATTTTGTGACTTAGCTTTTCATAACTAGGAAAGCAAGTAGAAGGTGTTCTGTTGCCTGAACCAAATGTTTTGTTACGGTCTTAAAACGTGGTTTGGGACATCACAAAGTGGCTAGAGAAGTGAAAGGGGGCAGTTCAGAACATCTTAGCTCCAATTACAGGAGTTAAAAATGACTCTGCTCTTTTTCTACAGCTGATATCATGTATTCTGGAACGATTGACTGCTGGAGGAAGATTGCAAGGGATGAGGGAGGAAAGGCCTTCTTCAAGGGTGCATGGTCCAACGTTCTCAGAGGCATGGGGGGTGCTTTTGTGCTTGTGCTGTACGATGAATTCAAGAAAGTCATTTAAACAGCCTAACTAGAATTGGAAATCGAGTTGAGCAGATCATGTAGAATAACTACCATTATGGACCATTGACCTTCAAGAAATTCCTGTGAGTCTTATTTATCGGAGCCAGATGATATTTGCAGATGGGGCTAGAAACTGACATAGGAGACTGATCCATTTCTCAGTAACATGCATGAAGACACTGAATCTGTCAGTTCAGTGTGGCGATTCCTTTTTTTTTTTTCTTACCAGCAGTGAGGAATGGGTGGTGCTGGTTCTGGGTCCAAAGTGGCTGGGTCCAATTTAGGCAGAGAAAAAAAAAAAAAGTTTGCCTTTGGATCAGTCCTTGGTTTCAAGTCCTATCTTCTAGGACCATAAAATTTTATTTGAAAATACTTGCTAACAAATCATGTTCTTTTCCACTTGTATTGAAGCACTATGTACCATTTTGCACAGCTGAACATCTAGCAATTTTGTTCTTAAATTGGGGCATTCTGCTGTAAAACAATAAACATACTTACTCTATCTGTGTTGAAATTATTACATAAAAGCTTTGGGAAAGCCTCTTTTGTTTGAAAACTTGTTTCAGGTAGTGGTTCCTCTGATACACTTACTTACACTGTACTCTGTAACAGGATAAACTTGATTGAAAAAAAATTTAATTGAATGTGAGAACTTTGGGGCAGGGTGGGGAAGCATGGGTTATACTAATAGAAACTATTCCCATTCTTTGTGCCTGATAGTGTGTGATGGGCTGCTGCAAGTGGCTTTTTGCATGAGTCTTGGAGATTAATTTGCAACTTTTCATATGATTTAAAATGGGGGGTTTTCTGTGGTAGTGCTAGGAGAACCCCAAGTCCCAAAGACAGCCAAATAATACCCTTGGTAAAACAGCTTAAAATGAAGCAATTTTTGCTCTTTTTTTTTTTTTTTTTAAATCAATATAGAAAGTGACATGGCATTCATGCAAAAACCCAGGAACCTAGTAAATGCCTTCAAGCTCTGAGTAACTGATGTATTGTGTATGTTGCTGCTGTCTGGTGGCGCAGATTGTGGCATTCAAGATCCTGTTTGGCCTGATCTGTAGCAGTGGTCAGTACCTCCAGGGAAGGTGAATTTAATCTGAAATGAGGCCCATTGCAAGAGCTGGTGGGGTGGGGTGAGAGGGAATACGTGTGCTTCTGTGTAGCTGTAAAATATCAGTCAAGGTAGGTCAACCTTCAATATTAACTTCCTGATGTCTAGGCCTGGAGATGACCCAAATCTAACTGAATAATTTCTCATACTGATATTTGAGATGATGTAATACCTGTGTGCTGTTCTTCTTCATATGTATATAATCTTACTTTTGTACTTTGTAATCTGCAAAAGACATGGTCATGGGACCAGTAAAGGAAAATAAGGTGGTTCTACCTTCCAGCCATGTTTTTAAAATCTCTCCCTGTATCTTGAGAAAGAAACCTTGTGTTGCTGTGTGAGTCATGGAAGGCTGGCTGAGCTGTCTCGAGTTCTCCTCTGTGCCTTCTGAGGTTGCTATTCAAGATGATGTATTTAAATTAAGTAGTTGGCTTTGGCTGATTATTACCTGCCTCTCCACCATGACTTACCTTTTCCCATTCAGTGTAGCACAAGCACTGCTTTCAGCACCTGTGAGTGAATGTAAAAGCTCAGCTCCCCTGTACACAGGCTCTGAGCAAACCTTACGTACCTACTGCAAGTGGCTTTCTCCTCTTTGGGACCGGCAGCTCCCTTCTGGTGCAGGCAGGATGTTTGGTGTTGACCTTGCCAATCAACCTGCTGTTTCAGTTCTAATTGTATTGATTTGAGGGGGGCAAGGGATGAGGTTTTGTCTATATAAATACACTGCTTAGGTTTATTTTCTGTGTCTGAGGTAATGGTAGCATACCTCACAAAACCTCACTGCGCATGTGGTGTCCCAAGCTTTGTGGGGAAGAACAAAACATGACAATTAAGCAGTCACTGAAAGGGGAGGACTTTTTTTACCTCACCTTCCCCCTCCCCTCCAGAACTAGATTTTAACCAGAAGAAACAAGAAAAATTAATGCCAGTGTAGGTGGTTTTTGGTTTGTTTTTTATTTTTTAAGTGGAGCTGCAATTTACTGATGCTGTGCGTTCAGCATGTACTACTTGGTGTTCATTTTTTTTCAGCTTATGGCTTCCCTTAGTCATGCAGCAGCAATTTTCAATGTGTGATTACACAGTGTGGGAACATAAGAGGCAAACAATAAATGAGACTTTTAAAAAAAGCATTTGTTTTCTGCCTTATTGAAACACTTGTTGAAATATGTTTATTTTGAAAAATACCTGGAATACAAGAAAAAGGTGGGCATCTAAAGCATATATTGTGTTTAGAAGGCATGGGAAATGGGGCTTGCACATTTTGAGAATAAAAAAAAATGCACTGATGTGAGGGAATATTTACAAGTAAAAATCTTTACATCCAATTCTCACAATTATCATGTTGGATTTTTTGAATAAGTGAGTTAACATTAATATGCAATATTAATATGATTTAACATTTGCATTGGAAGTGCTGAGCGTATGCGGCTGACTGGCAGCCCAGCATGAATAGTTCCTTTTAGGAGGTGTTATTTTCCTTCCCGTTTTCTGTTTTGTGTGTATTGAGTATCCTGTGACCATTTGGCATTGCTGGTTGCAAGGTTGAAAGGCAGTTTTAAACACGCTTCAGATAGCTGTCTCTGCTTCAGCCAAAGTCTGAGGGAAGGAGCACAGCTGTGAAGACACGACATAAGTTTGTTCTGCGTTGAGGATGAGAGGCCTTGCGTCACATGATGAAGAAAATGTCAGCAAGGTTTAAGCAAGTCTTCACAGTAGGCGTTGGCAGAACGGTTTATCTGCCAGGCGTTGTGTCTTTCAACAAAGGGAAAAGAATTTTACTGGTTTTCTCCTCTTTTCTCCCCTGCTTCGTTTTAGGTGCATCTTTATGGGACAAGTAGGGGTGATTATGTTCATTTCTGGTCTGGTTTGAAGTACTTGTCAGGAGGATCCATGATTTTCTTTCACATTGGGGAGTCCAAGTGTGTTCTCTTTTCGGAAAGTCAGGTCATCTCTTCAACCATAGTTACTTCCTCGGTACAACTGTTTTTTGGTAGATTTACATACTCTGTCTGAAGAGAGAGAATTCTGTAGCATGCAATAAGCTATGGAGTCACCATTGATCAGAGAACATTTCTAAATGTTAGATACACCAGTACCAAAGACACCTTGTTCCGCTTTTTAATACATAAATGCTTGCAAAGCGGGTGAAAACGGTTTTAAGGACAGTTAGGGATTGTTTAACTTTTAATGTGTATGATCAGTACTAGCTACTTGTCAGCAGAAAGAAAAAGACTAACAGTTGATTTAAATGCTGGACAACCTTAACTGAGATAAGAGAGGAAAAAAAATTGAGTCTTGACTGAGCTTTTCGTACATAAACATTAACTAGACTTGCAGAGAAAATATTTTGGTTGCTGTCACAGAGTTTTATGCTGTTTAACCTGGAGTGGTACGAGAGCAGAAGCTGCTAGGTATAGACCGTAAGTATTGATACAGCACCTGGGGCTTAAAATACTCAGGGGGAGATAAATCTGATTTTTAAAAAAGTAGGAGGGATAGTACTGGGAATAATTAAAACAACAAAATAAACTTGCTGTTATATTGCAGATATGTTACAGAACATCAAACCAGGATGTCTTAGTGTGGAGCTTTGTCTGGGAAATCTGTGGGATCGGTAAGCACTGCAGGACTTTGTGTTTGCAGGATTTTGTGCTACTCAGCCATTCTCCGAGGAAAACAATACGTCTGTAAACAGTGTCTTGCAAGTTCTTGTCATGTTTTTAACTCGGGAGAAGACAAACACGAAGTATTAAAGTATAATTCTGAGTGAGGGTGAGGAAAGCATTTGGGGTGAGAATAACCAAAAAGTGCAGGAAGATGAGTAAAATAAAATTAATCAGAGGAATGTGAAGTGTCTGATTCCCTGAGTGAATTGTTTGGTAGGATCTTGCCCACAGCAAATAGGAAAACTGGCAGTTCTTTAACATGACTGTTGAGGATACAAGTGCAAACCCAGAGCTGAGAAGTTAGGGTTGTAAATCATGAGGTTTTTCAGTGGTCTAAGAAAAAGTATTGTGAAACAGGACAAATAATGAGAAAATGTGAAAGGCTGGCAAGTAAGTAGGGACAAAATAAGGAAATACAAGCTTCAAAATGGTGTGATTAGCAAAGAACATTACAGGTTTCAAAATAACTCATAAATATATTAGTATTAAATGTCAGGAAGAGATAATCCTGGTATTCATTAGAGAAGCCGAGCTCTCCTGAGATAACCTGTTTGTGCTTCAGTACCCACTTTGAAGAATTACAGCATTCAATCAGTGTTAAATATACCTGTGTGTGATACTCAGACTAGATTAAAATAGGCAAAGAGTCTAGTAACTGTTCAGATACATCAGAGACTTAAGAATTATCTTCGCAGTGCCAGTTGGCAGGTCTGAGGCAACTTGAGCTGAGAGGGGGAGCTCTGACAGTTCCTGCTTTTAAGGTGCTGCCTGCGTGGAAGAGCCTGTGCCACCCTTTACAAAACCACATCCACAGAGGTTCCTGGGTTGCAGTCGAGTGACTGGAGTAATTGTGGTAGTATGTGCACAGGAGTTTGCAAGCCCCTCAAGTTTAGTTAAAGCAAGCAATGTGGAGAGTCTGCAGTATTTGAAGGACGGCTTGCTACTTTACTAGCAATTGCTATTTAAGAATATGATGGACTATGGACTGCTGCTGCTCTGTAGCTTTAGCTCTGGCAGCCTGATACGGGGTGAGATACCAGATACTTACGACCTAAGGTGTGTGAGGAAGATCATCCAAATTACATCACCACCTCCCTTTTATTAAGTGGTAGGACATAGGACAATGTGCTGTAAATAGTTGCCCAAACTAGAGAGTTTTAGTAGTAATGAGGATTCTTTGTAAAGAATTGAAGGAAAATTTCTGCCACTTTCAAGAGCCTGATTGAAAAGGGTGGTGTTGCCCACTGAAGTTCTGCAGACAAACAAATAGCCTGATTTATTGACTTAAAGTAATTCCCTCACTGTGCAGACACTATGCAAATCAATATTTAAATGGACAAACTAGAAGAGAAGCACGAAAGATTTGAAGCCTGGTTGTCATGACTTGTGAAGAAAGACTGGAAGAGCTGCTGTTGACAGTGTGCAAGATATAGTGAACAAGAAAGGAATAAGGATAAGAAGTAATGGATTTTAACCGCAGTAAAACAGGCTATTTAAAAAGTTTTGTAAACGCAGGGATAATTAAACGTTAGTGTAGCCTGCATAGACATGCTACAGAATATTGGTCAAACACAATTTGCACAAAGTATCTAAACAGCCATGGCTAATGACAGTTCATAGCTGTGCTGAAGCGGACGGCTAGTTCAGCTCTGGAGATTTTCCAGCCCTGTGGATTTTCATTATTCGATGGAATAGGATTTTTACATGTATATAGGTAAAACTTCAAAACTATGTATATTCAAAATGTATTATGATCATTAATATTTGAAAATATTAATGGAAAATGCTTCCTCACCTAGGTTATTTTCAGAGTACAAACAGCAACGTAGTGAAACTGGTACACACAGAAACTACCAGTCTCAATAAATTGAATAACTCTGGTCTTAAACTGTGTCTGTAAATACATGCAAGATAATTGCTACTCTCAGCACTGGCACAGAGAATTTCTAGTTTCAAACCAGCATGCTTTGCATGAAAGCAAATTAGTTATTAATGGACCACATTTAATGCTCATCTTTATATGTCAGTTCTTTTAGTGTTTGGCCTATTGTGGTTGATATAATTATTGGGATAATTAACAAATTTGACTGAATTGAAAAGAAATCATACCTGGGTGTCTTCATCAGTTGATGGATTAAATTTGTCTCGTGGTTGTGGTATGGGAGAAAATATGCTTTTGAAACTGCAGTACCTTTGGGAAGAAAATGGGATTGTGAAGAAATTAAAAATACTGGTAGTATAATTTACAAATGTTTTGTGCTGTATTTTAAGGATATTTTTTTACTTTCAAGATTGAATAGCTATTGCTTTACAAATCAATAAATGAGAAGTAAAATGTTTTGAGTGTAGGCAGGTGGGTAACTTATTACACTCATTTGGGTAACTAAAAATTATTTTGTGATGAGAGGCACAGTAAATACTCTAGTAAACAATGATTTTCAATAAATCACATGACATAACTTTATTCCACCACTAAGTGAGAAATGCTGTATGAAACCAATGGCTTCAAATCAATATGGATGTTAAATACTTAAAAGTAACAACAGAAATGTTTTTGTAGGATCTGGTGGAATCAATCACTTCCTAACTTTAACATCCTTTCCCACTTTTTCAGTTGCAGTGATTTTGCATGCCAAAGTTCCATCCACAACAAGACTGGTAATAAAACTACATGATATTGATAATCAGATTATTTGAGTTTGTAGGTAAGAAGGTAGGAGGAAATAGAAATAATACTATATCCATAGTTTCTACATCAATAAGGTTGATTTACCTTTTGAAAAGACAACATTGGAGCAGTGTCACCAAGATGGCTCCAAGTGTTATCAGAAATGAAATCACAAAGATAAAGTTATCTTTCCCTTGACCTGGAATATCCAAGAGAGAAAAGCATCTTAGCATGCTGAAAAGCTACTTTTGTGAATGTCAGTAATGAATGCAAATTTCACCTAATTCTTTGAACAGTCTTAAGGACTTCAACCCGACTTCTGACATGAACCTTGTCAAAAAGTCCAGATACACTTCAAGCACTTTAAACCTTTTCAAATATTTAAAGTGTAGAGAATTAAAAAGCAACACACCCAATCAACAAACAAACCACAAAAATCCAGAAAAGAAGAAGAAAATACAAGAATCACAGAACAAATAACAGAGCAAAAGTAGTGGAACTGTAAAAAGAGCGTTGAGGCAAGGAAGGAAGTGGATGATGTTCATGGCAAAAACTCAAAAGAACTGAAAGACAGCCTCAGCACTTTGGACCAAAGGCAAGACTGGGTCTCTCTCAGCCTGTTCCTGTAGCCCTGGCATCTGGGTGACTGGTACCTTCACAATCCCGACTGATCACAGTTTGGTAATGCCACAGTACTGGAGCTTCTCCTCTACTTTATAGAATTTCCATCCTGTTCCTTTCATCTCATTGGGTACAAATTAAGATTTTATTGATATCAGTGAGTGTGAGGGAGAAAGGGGGGCAAACATGATAATGCTGAAAAAAACCCCACCTATATTAAAATAACATTTCACAGTCTTACCAAACTCGATGGGCTCACTCCATTCCCCCCAGTGTGAGCTTACGGGACAGTTTCTTCCACGTGCTCTGATTTTCAGAATGTATTTTTTTTCCTCATTGTAATTTTGGAATTCATATCTGTCATTCCTTACCTAAAATCAAAGCAATCAGACTGAGCATTTCACCCCATGGGCAAATATTAATAAAACTTGTGCTTTAATTTTTTTACAGGGATTAATCGTGCAAATATGACCTGGATGGTGTCTGTCTTTGCCAAACAGACTTAATGTTTTTGAGACAATCCAATAACAGATATATATCATCTGGCTGCATGATGCTTTGTACAAGTTCTGTAACCTGCCATGCCTAAGATGCTTCCAGGCTGAGAGAACCACATTCACTTGTCAGGGGAAGACTGACAGTGTGTATTAACCTCCACAGATTTTGAAGATCCCAGTGTTCCCTCTGTCTAGCTGTCCTGAACTGAAGTGGTACTTTTCCACCAACAGATATGAGAAAGGCAATGTTTCCAATTGTTATTGAGCAAAATGTCACATCTGTCTTAAGCAAAATCTGTTTGCGTAATACGTGGAAAGTATAAAGCTTTGTGAAATGCATGGAAAATTCTGCCTAGTGTAAGCTGCCCCATTCAAAAGAGATATGTTTAGGTACCACGGGAACATATTTTCTTGAATTCTCATTGCTATATTGATATCATAACTATAGTTCTATTAGTAAGTCCATATTATGTAATGGTCTTTATATGTTTAAGTGAACAAAAGCATTGTATTCTTGTCATATACCGATTTGTATATGACAAGAATACTTACTCTTACAGGAGGATCCTTCTTCTCTTCTTTGGGCTCATCCTGCAAACCAAACACAATTATATTTTTATTATTTTCTTGTCAAATAATAAAATATTTCTGTTTTTTACTATCGTTTTCTTGCTTATAAAAATCATAAGTAATTTTAAACTGAAAAATCAGTTGGATATTTTGCCCCATTAATGTGCTAGAAGATAGCACTTTATCCAGAGTTTTGGCTTCACTGTAGAAAAGGAAGGAAACAGGAATTATTTATCAGTGTTTGTGTGAAGCCGTATGTGCCTTTAAGTGCATATTTACACTGTGCGTTCTCATCCAGCATAAGTATATCCAAATTATGCAAGCAATCAAATTGTTGTCCAAACACAGCAGATCTGGAAGCTGTGATTTCACAACAGTGTGATAACGTGGCACAGAAAACTGATGTGACAGCAAATTCACTGTCTGTCCAGTCAAAGTCTCTGAGTGATCCATACTCAGGGGTTTGGCCCAAAGTATCGTGAATAGCTACTTACATATCCCACACAATCAGAATTTAAAAATTTAATTAACTAGAATTAGATGTTGCTCTGAATCAATGAATCTGATTATTTATTTTTTTTTTAAAAAGGATAGGTTCAAAAATGAATGAGCAAAATCAACAGCAGTGATTTTAGCAAGGATCCCAGAAAACATTGAAAAGCTGAGGTCCTAGAAACATCTCTCATGTGTGATGTCAGAAGGAAAGTTGTCATATGGAAAAGTCATAAAGAAATTATTACAATGAACATCTCATTTCAGAAAACACACCTGCTATGTATTTTGTGTTATTAAGTAGACTAGTATTGCCCCATTACTCATTGCCAGCTGAGATCTTTCAGCTGAGCACAAGATGGAAATCATCAGCATGTGCTGCGAATGGGGAGGGTGAAAATGAGTTACTTAAGTTAGAAGTATGTAGTATCATTTTAGGTACCTTACCTCTGATGGCCCCTCCTAAAAGCTGTGAGTTATATCTGATATCTCCACGTAGGTGCCTCTAGTACCTTCAGTACCTATAGCATCTTAAGGGGAATGAGACATCTCATGCTCAGCTGCACGACCTCCTAGATGTGCATTGATTGTTATGGGATATCTGTGCTCCTTTGCAGACACCTACAT
Source organism: Merops nubicus (assembly GCF_000691845.1). Taxonomy (NCBI): domain Eukaryota; kingdom Metazoa; phylum Chordata; class Aves; order Coraciiformes; family Meropidae; genus Merops; species Merops nubicus. Next base: position 6,853 of record NW_008633604.1, on the reverse strand, counting down.
TAAGGTATCTCAGTCTGTGAGAAGAATTTCACACCCACTATAATGACTGACTGAATGCCACCCATTCTGACTGCAGCATGGGGAAGAAGAGGTAGCACATATTTCTTTTTTAAAGAAATGTTTTGATAATATTGCTTGGGTCATATCTTGTAACCTATATCTTTCTATAAAACTTTAAGTGTTTAACAAAATATCTTACTGTCAAAATATACCAGCCAGCTGCAAAGCAACATGTACTTCAATTGCTCCTAGAAATAACTACCAAGGTAGATAATATTAACATATTCAAGATACAAAATCCAGACAATCCAAACAGCCTGCAAGCTGCAGGCCTTAGTTTGAATGAATTAGTGAGTTTTAATGATGTATTGCTTTATCATAGTTGTATGTTTATGTCTATAATTATTTATTTATTTAGCTTACCATTCTTGTAATGGTCTTATGTTACAAAAGCCTGAGGAAGTGCCACTATGGTAAGCTTCTGAGCAGTGGCTGGAAAATGGAGTAGGTAGGGAACACTGATTTGTCAGGGCACAGACGTCTTCTATATGTGGAAATCATCTAAAGTACAACAGACATCCCAGGGATGGGAAGGAAGAGTGCTATTTCTTGACTCCTTGTCAAACTCCAGGGCTCAAAGAATTCTCCTGCTCTTTGTCCTTAGGGCTGTTAAAACCATGTCCTTCAGGCACTGAGATTTGTGGAAGAGGACTTGACAAGTCAGCCTCTCTGCTCCATAAAGTACACGTTCTATGTTGTCATGTGCTTTTTCCACGGTCACTGTGGTAAGCTGGCAGTGCTCTACCTATAGTGCAGGAGAAATCCCGGCTCACTCTTTATACATACATGTTTACATCTGAGATAGCCATTTCAGGTTCCTCTCTTATAGCCAATGGAAAGAAGCATTTCAGGGACATGATGTGTCTGTCAGCTGCCTTGGAAGGTTACCCTTGCCATGGATAACACCACACCGAGCTGTAGGGAGAGTAGAGGGTAACTCACTGAAGTCAAGTGCCTCCATTTCAGACATCGACCCTGAGCCTGTGTGAATTTCCCCCTGAGTCGCTGGTATACAATTTTTCAGAAAACTGGCTTCTGTTTCAGCACTAGTTTCAAAACAGGGTTTGGTGGACACTGTAGACAGGCAAGGGTCAAGCTGGCTGAAGCAGGCTCCAGGGGAAGGACAGCGTCAGAAGGAAGGCTGTCAAAGAACAGCAGATGGCAGGAGAGGTGCTGAGACGTGGAGGCTGAGGGAGGGAAACAGTTCCATGTGTTGAAACTGAGGGGCAGCTGTAAGCCTTCCAGAATCTGCAAAATGCCATCATAGTGGCTGAAACTGAGGTGCCCTGGGAGCAAGAGGGGCCCTGGCCGGGGCTGGAGGCTGCCGCCGAGGCAGCACCCTGGTTGCAGATCGCAGGCTGCCATCATGTGGTCATCTCCTGTGAAACGTGCTCATGCAGGAAAGCATCTTACCTGCCCTCCTAGGGTTTGGACAGAGACCTTTTATAAATATTTCCCTACTCTCTTCTGCACCTCTGCTAAGTTTGAAGTAAGGTCATGAGGGCTGGGATGTGAGACCAGCAGAGCTGGAGGACACCAAAGCTTATGAGAGAGAAGTTAATAAATAAAAGAAACTGAAGTTTATGTATCATAGATATGCACAGATGTAGGTGTGGTGCCAAATACAAATAAAGAAATTATTTTTACCTTATTTTGTATGTTAATTTCATACTGAAAACACTTTATGTTTTCCACATGACTTGTAAGGGGTGGTTGCCATCTAATTATGCAACCCACTGGATCTCTGGTACAATTGGCAGTGATATTTAATGGAGGAGTGAGTATTTCTGCAAAGAAATGAAGTAATTAATGTAGACATGGTCAGTACTCAGCTACAACTTGTGTTCATAGCAAAATACATGTGAAGTTGAGGCAACTGATGCACAACTCTGTGCTACTGGTGTTAACAAATGTTACCTGTATGATGGAATACAACACAGTAACGTATATATATTGAAATAACTTGGGAATATATACACTGGAACAGGCTGCCCAGAGAGCTGGTGGAGGCCCCATCCCTGGAGACATTCAAGGTCAGGCTTGACAGGGCTCTGAGCAACCTGATCTAGTTGAGGATGCCCCTGCTTACTGCAAGGGGCTTGGGCTAGATGACCTTTAAATGTCCCTTCCAACCCAAAGAATTCTATGATTCTGTATACTTGATGGGCAACTGAAGTAGCTGAAGTTCCTTTAAAAAAGGTATTAAGGATTTTGTGTAATTCAGTAGCACAGTCAGTAGAGTGCCAATATCTTCTGTGTCTGAATTTCACATTGGCCACGCAATCCCCATAGGAAAAACAGTGTGGTTCTTGTGTGTGTGGTGTTATTCATGTAGAAGATCAAGTCATCTGAGTTTGAGTGCCTACAATATAGCTGACTGGGTGTGACCTAAGTGTCTAACCAGTAATTTTTGGAACTGTATTCCGTTAGCTATTGGGAGCGAAGCCTGTCCTGCAGTGCAGGATACTGCTATGGCTTTGTTTTGTTCTTCTTTTCAGAGAAAACTACCCACTTGCTTATTTATAAATCAGTAATAAAGTAAAAATATTCTCTTACTTACCGATTTTATACAGCTGAATGTACTCATCGTAGAACTGGATCAGGGAGTGTTTGCTAGACCCATTCACCAGGAAGTAAGCTTTTTCAGGCTCAATCTTCACATTTTGGAATCTACATCCCATGTTCCTGCCATTTTCATCTTTAATGTAAAGCTCACATTCCATTGTATCATCATGTCTGTATATAACAAGGTATTCTAGTTAAAGGTGGTCAGTGTGATGTGTCAGGTGGGAATTCAGACTTGCCCAGACTGAAGCAGACCCACTTACCTCGGGTTCTGCCAGTAGAGAAAATATTGGGTGTCTCCTGGAGCATCCCTGCCTGCCTGCCAAGTGCAGTTCATGAGGGAAACGTTGTAAATCACACAGGAGAAGTTTTCAATGGCCGACCCACTCACGCCTGCAAGCACAGGAAGAGCTGTGATGAGGGAAAATGGTGTGACTGCTGCAAGCTGCAGCATCATGGCACATGCTCAGATATGTTAGACATCTGCAACTCCAGCTGGATGTTGTTTGGATTAGGAAGGACAACTGAGTGAAACCTGGACACTTACCTTATCTGGACTGCCTCCGAACTGTGAAACCTGGGAGTGAGCAGAGTTCACACAGGTAAAGGAAGGCACATTGCCTTTTAACACCATCCTTGGTGCTACAGAAAGAAGTATTTCAATTGACTCCTCAAGTGTTTACAGCATTGAAAAAGCTGGGACTTTTAAAAGTGAGGCTGGGCTTTTTTTCTCTTCTCTGATCAAACAGCCTTGTAGCTAGATCCTTCCACCCTGGTGTGATCAACAGTAACTCAATCCCTTCCTTTTCTGGAGCACAGTGAAGTGAGAACCTCGTTTCTTTGGAATCTCCCTTGTAGCTGGGCTGTGCTGTTGTCCCCAGCGTCTCCTCTTCTCTTTCAGTTGCTTTTCTATTTCTTTCACGATGTGTCCCAAATTCAGCAAAAGGTTGGAGGCGTCTTCACTACTGCCTCCATCCCCTCCAGAACCCAGTACTGAGGGCACCCTTGAGGAAACAAGGGAGAACCCCCTGGGGAACCTGCATGCTTGGAGGCTACAGCCAGCTGGGGCAGAACGCCAACAGCAAGAGGTTTTAAAAGGCCGTGTGTCCTGGCTCATATTTTGAGGGTCGCCGTGAGATGTTTCCTTCATCAAGTATCCAGGAAGAGATGAGTAGAGAGAACTTTCTCTGCTCAATTGTCAGCCAACTGCTAATCTAATCACCTCTGTCATGTCTGAAGTAGCTCAGTGACACACAGCTGCAGGAGCTATGGGGACTGGGCAATTTTAGTGTAGAGCTCCAAGCTGAGAAGGAAGGGGAAAACAGGCCATAAAACCCTTCAGGTTTGGAATTCAGTACCTAGAATCTGCCTAAACCTCACTGTGATTAATTCCCACAGGGAACAGGCTCAGGATGCCTTTGTAAAGAGTTGCCTAAGCTCAATGGGTGCACAGCAGCACAGGGAACCCACATACGTGTGTGGGTTGGATGTGCACATGTGTACGTGCACACCAAGGCCAGATTAAGAGCTTGCTACATTCAGTTTATCCCTAGCTGATTATCACCAGCATTTCCTTTTCTTTCCTTCTCACATTTTATGGGTTTCACTGATGTCCAGACTGGGCCTTTAGCTAGGCTCTGTGGTCTGGCTCCTGACAAACCCACCAACAGCCTAGTTAAAAAGCATTTAATAAAGAAATGGGCACTAACATCTTAGTTTCTGACAGCCAGAATAGTTATTTGAATCCACCCTTAAACCATTATAGTTTTGTAGCATTTTAGAGCCCTAGTATGAAAGAGAATAAGGCAGTTACCAATACGTTTGTAGTAATGCATCTCTTGCAGAATTTGGGACACACTTGTTACAGAGCAAATAATCTTAACAAATCTGCCAAAAAAAAATTTCTATCAGAAAATAAAGCAATTACCTACTGTGTAAGTAATTGTTTTCTAAGGTACTGTTTACCTTTCAAAGATTGCAAATGGAGAAAACTTTATCCAGACCACAGACATTACCTCCAGGGTTAAAGGTGCAGTTTTTTGAGATGTTTGTGTTTGGTACTTCAATGATAAAGAAAACCCCTTTGTGCAGAGGCATGTACAGTTCCACTGGAAACTCACATTTTGGACTATTCACCTGAAAAAAGAACATATATGGTGTTTTATTTCTCGGTTTTTCCTCTGCTGGTGTTAGATGATGCTGGCTATGGACATGCAACTCAGAAACTCAATTCACAGGGCAAATATCTTGCATGTATGTATGTATGTTTTAGGCTCAAGAGCTGTTTGTCTTCGTCACCACTTGAGGATGATGTAGAATGGAGCCAAGTGACCAAATGCGGCTCAGGAGTTGAATGCTACACAAGTGTGAAGCTGTTAGAGAAGGCTAATAGTACCCCACTGGTGTAACAGAAGGAACAGAGGAACCACAGTGGAATTTAGTCACAGGATTAAGCAAAACAGAATTTCTCCTCATCTGACCTCCCCAAGGTCACAGCTTCTTTTTTCAGCAGCTACATGACTATGTGTTTCAACATAGGTGCAGTTCAGGCTATTGCCTCCTTCCCACTTTGGTGCTAGAACTACAATTCTGTGGTATGCATGGGATGGTTCTCCTGCAGCAAATGCACCTTGGCATCAGTGATGGCTCTCCACAGCCACTGACAGATCGAACTGCAAACTGCAAACAATCACTGCTCAGATTTTACCTGCAACAGATTCATTTTTTCAAAATAAGTGAAACTGAGAAAAGGTAAAGAAAAAGGTGCGATTATTGAATAACAAGTTTACCTCTTTCTGTACAAAATCTGTATGGTCCGTGATGGTACATTTGTAATTG
>NW_008633604.1:911-1359 GCF_000691845.1 Merops nubicus | reverse complement strand
CCTGCTGCTTTCCCAGGACAGTTCCATTTGTCTCCAATTCATTTTCACATTTGTAATAGGCGATTCCTGTGCCCCTGCTGAGAGTGTTGAGAATAAGTTCAGGAAGGATATGGCACCGTTTTGTTGAATGCAGAGGATAGTATCTTTCAGGATTAAGATGACAATTGCCAGATTAATTCAAAATATCTCTGATAAATGAAGAATTAAACCCTATTTCTTGGATTATAGCTGCAAAAACATACTTACATTCCGTACACTGGATGTCAGCATGCAAGGGGTGGCATAGCATCATACACCACCAAATCATGCAAATGAGTCCAAGAGTATCAAACATCTTTTCTTCTCTTGGAAAGAGACAATGAAACCTTCAAAGAAATAAAGAAAAATAAAAATTGATGCCCAAGTGTACTTTGGTTTCTGCAAAGATTTTTTTTTTTTTTTTTTTTTT
>NW_008633604.1:0-827 GCF_000691845.1 Merops nubicus | reverse complement strand
TTTTTTTTTTTTTTTTTAATGGGAAGAGTCAAAGATGCTGTCTAATCCTCCATAGCCAAGCAGAGGGTGTTCTTCAGGGCTTCTGGCAGACACACCTTCTTTGAAACAACTGAGTAGGTCCACTACTGTCTGTTACAATACAGTGGTTTGAGATAGAGAGTTCACAGACTCCTGTTGCAATCCATACATTCACCGTTTTCAGTGCAGAGACCACGATTTAGGATTACTGTTGTCCCATGTATCTGTTTTAACTATGCCACCAGAAGGTCAAGTTTTCTGCAAAGTAAGCATTCAGACAGACTTTCAAACATTTGTTGAATAGTTGTCCACACCTTTTGGGAAGTGAATGGTTTGGCTTTTGATTGTGTCAGGGTGTGGATGACTCACTTCTCCATGAATGCTCTGTTAAAGCCAGCATGACCAGCAGGCATGCTCAGAGGTTGTACCTGCTCCTGCCAGCATCTCTTAGGAGTGCATGGGAAACGCCAGTGAGATCTGAACTAAGAGCAGGAAGAGAAAGGTCGGGTTTTAGCAGGAATTAAATGCTTTCCTCCTTACCTTTTCCTGACTATGTCAAATCTACAGTCTTACTTCAAAGTCTCCAAAACCAAGTTGTTAAAGCAACCTGTTATACTCAATAGAGAACTGGTTGAAGTCCATTTGCTGCTTTTGGTACATATAAATAATTTCTCACTACTAATGTTAAAGCCTTTGCTTATTGCTCTATAGAAGGCTTATTAGCCTTTTTCTTATCTTCCTATTTTTTATATATTTTCTATTTTTATATATATTTTTTATTTACAGAATCATGGAATGTTAAGGGTTGG
>NW_008633603.1:400-1155 GCF_000691845.1 Merops nubicus | reverse complement strand
GGACACCTGGGGATACCTTGGGGACACTTGGGGACACCTGGAGACACTTGGGGACATCCAGAGAGCTCCCAGGGACACTCAGGGACACCCAGGGAGCTCCCAGGGACACCTGGGGATACCTTGGGGACACTTGGGGACACCTGGAGACACTTGGGGACATCCAGAGAGCTCCCAGGGACACCCAGGGACACCCAGGGACACCTGGGGATACCCAGGGACACTTGGGGACACCTGCAGACACTTGGGGACACCCAAGGAGCTCCCAGGGATACCTGGAAACACCCACAGACATCTGGGGACACCCAGGGAGGTCCCAAGGACACCTGGAGACAGCCAAGGACACCTGGGGACAACCAAGGAGCCTCCTGGGACTTTTGGGGACAGTTGGGGAGCTCTGGAGACGGCTGAGGGTGACCAGGGACACCTCAGTGTGTCCTCACCAGGTGAAGGGACATCCAGGGACATTTGGGGACAACCAAGGAGCCTCCTGAGCCCTCCTGGGGAGGTCTGAGGGCAGCCAGGGAAACTCAGGAGACACGCTGGGTGTCCTGGGGACTCTTGGGGACACAGGAACCTAGAGATGGCCGAGGACACACGGGGACAGGGCCTGGGGACAGTCACAGGTGACCCCCAGGAAGGGCCAGAGAGGCACGAGACCACCAGGGGCTGTTTGAGGGGGCAGATTTGAGGGGGGACACCTGAGGTGGGAGATTTGAAGGGGGACACTTGAGGGGACACGTGAGGGGAGATTTGAG
>NW_008633603.1:0-289 GCF_000691845.1 Merops nubicus | reverse complement strand
GACATTTCAGGCAGGAGACTTGAGGCGGGAGATTTGAGGGGGCCCATTTGAGGGGCCATGGGAGGCGGAGATTTGAAGGGGACCACTTGAGGGGGCCCATTTGAGAAGTCCATATTTGAGAGGCCATTTGAGAGAGCCTTTTTTAGATTTGAGGGGGCCCACTTGAGAGAGGCCATTTGAGGCGGGGAGATTTGAGGGGGACCATTTGAGGGGAGACCGGAGGCGGGAGATTTGAGGGGAGGCCGTTCGAGGGGAGCGCATGTGGGGACACCGGCGCCCGCCCGCCCGT
>NW_008633602.1:0-8433 GCF_000691845.1 Merops nubicus | reverse complement strand
ATTTCCCAGTAAGTGAGAGTGCCCTTTCTCTCCTCTTTACCTTCAAAGAGAAATAAGGTGGAGAACACAAAAATGTTAACAGAAAGTGCTGGTCTGTTTTGACTCAAGCCTTGATTAGTTAAATAGTTACTCTTATGTAAAGGCTTCCCAATGACAAAATATTTTGAGTGTGAGATAGGGATAGAGATGTGCCAGAAGTTGTCCAGCATGAGTAGCAGGCACTCCTATGGCACACAGAGCAGTGGAAGCAGAAGGATGGAGGAGTGTTGGCAGGCAGTCCATAATTCAGGCTAACATCCTTTAGCAGGTGTGTATATGGGTTTGTTTTCCTTGTTAAACTCCTACTCCAGCATTTTATGCTCTAACTTTATTGTCCTTCAGTTTTTGTTGCTCTTCCACAGGGCCTTGGTTTAGCCCCAAATGATGTGATTTACTGAGTTGCCAGTAAATTAGCATTCATACTGGATGGCAACACAGGATCCCCTCAATTAAAAATCATGACATTGAAAAAGTAATAGACCCTCAAGAAAATTACTTCTGAAATAAAACCAATATAATATCCTTAAAAATTAATGATAGCTTTTTCAGCACTCAACAGTTTGCAAGTTTACATTTGATTGATTCTCAACATAAACAGTATCTGTTCCTAGTTTCAGTATGCACATTGAGGATGCATGAAGTATTTTTGAGTTTCTGTGGTAAATTATCACAGTTCTGACAGACTTTGAGGACCCTTATCTCTCCTGGAAGGCTGAGGCCATCAGCAGAGGAAAAGAAAGTTGTTTTCCTGATCCTGGTTGTCTTTTAGGACTGCACAAAAGCTGCTTAATTTTCTGTGCAGCCCCTTGACTAATACAAGCTTAGTAGCTGAGGGGATTTGAGTAGTTACCAGCAACTACACACTGGTAGTAAATAATTGTAATGTAGATTAAACAGGACATTTAGTAAGTCAGTTGTGGAATCTCATTGAGTTCTGCTTAATGTGTATTTTTTTGGTTAGGTTAAGAAGAGTTGGGTAATAAAAAGGGTGTTCAAGTGCCTGTAAACAGGATGTTGAATTCTTTATTTGTACTTTCCCTTACTCTGCCTGGCTTGATTTTCTTCCCTGCCTTGCTAGCAAGAAGTGCATCCAGAGAAGGTTCATCCCCATGTTGCTCTTGCAGTGTTAGTCCAAGCACAGAGCACACTTCTGTTGCATCAGAGTCTATCAGCAATTTTTCTAGGTTTGTATTCCAATCTGGGCCATGGCATGTTTCCAGTCCTTTATCAGACATCCATGGTTCACCAGCTCTCTGGAGCTGTGAAAGCAATAGGGGTTTTTGTCTAGCCCTTTTTCTGAAGCTGTTCTGCAGTAATTCTACCACTGTGTTGGTCTCACTTGCTCCTGTAGTATTCTTCAGCTTCACATTCCAAAATGTAATATTTGAAGATTGCATTTAGTGTATACTACACATTTTTTTTCCTTACACTTTCTGTTGTGCCCCCTTTTTAAACCAAATCTATTAACAGAAAATGATTTTCAAAACAGGAGAATTTTAAAGTGTCAAGTCATTTAGGAACCAAACAGCAGCTCACACTCTGATTGGATGTCAGTTGAAATTAGAAATAGCTTTTTATAGCTGTGGCTCTACATGGTGAATTTGTAGTATTGTCCTGTTGGGATTATGCATCTGAAGCTTAGAACAATTTGTTTGTCTGAGACTGGATTATGCAGTATATGAGAAAAATAACACCTCACAGGGAATACTGCCCTTTTTTCCTAAATGGTTATTTCAGACTTGACACAGGAATCTGCTCTGCTGCTCTTGCACAAGTTATTAATTTGCAGGACTCAATGTCTTATATTGGAAGAGAACATGGAAGTAACTCTTGCAAGAAACACTTAAAAAATACTGGTGCTGACAGGAAGGTGGAGAAAAGATTTTCAGACTGTATATGGGCCAGTAGCTAAGAGAGGTAGGGATGGAGGCAATGTAACTTGATAGTGTTCCTCTGCAAGGTCCACAATACTCATTAATGCTTTTAAATAAAATTAAATTTTAAAAAAGATTTTGAGAGTATTTGTGATAAAACTGAGTCTGATTGAGGTCTGGAATGTGGGGAGGTAGTACCTGAAGAATTTGGGAAGAAGAGCTGAACTGCTATGAACACGTGGATGTTCTGCCTCATGCCCCTTCCCTGTGTGAAAGGCTCCTGGGGGGTGCTTCCCATTTCCCCAGCCCTAAAACAAAGGAGCTTTTTGCTGACATCTCTGCAGTTGTGAACACACTTCCATTATTGGAGTTGGGGGCTTGAGAAGAATTGGGTTCAACAGATCTCATCAGAAAACCTAAGAACTTTTTCCTGCTGCTGACCACTTCAGTGAAGTCAGAGGGCAGCACAGGGGGTAGTGCACTGTGCTGTGGTCAGGGGAAGTTGCTGTTTGTGCCATCTTGGCTTCTGGGAAAAGTCTTCAGGATAACTTTGACTTTATTTTGATGCTTGACTGTTCAAGTACAAACACTTAATAGGCCCTGCTTTTGTTGAGGGCTTGGAAATAATTATCCATCGTTCCCTTTATCCTTTAGCTTCTTAAATCATTCATGAGCTTAGAACAGTGTCTTAATTGCAGTAGGTTTGAAGCACTGAAATACACAAGTCTCACGTATAGTTTGTTTTAATTTTTTTATTTCAAAATTGATTCAGGTGTCTAAATATTTTTGTGCTGTGTGTACAGGCAAATATTGATGTTAGAAAGCATAAAACATAGATGGGTGCAGTTCTACTTCTCATATATTGCAGCCTTCTGGGTCAGATCTATTTGAGACAAGCAGTGCAAAGGTGATAACAGAGAAATGTGTGGTCCTTTTTTTTTTATAAAAAAATGTACATTAATTCATTTAGTCTGGTTTTCACTGCTAAATAAGTTACTCAGTGTCTCCAAATATGAAAAAAAATTCCATTGCAGCATTTTTCATATACATGAAGATTTTTTTTTTTCAAAGTGTCTTCATAGACCTGTCTTGAAATGGGATTTTCTCTGATTTGGCAGGATGAAGAAGTACAGTTAGTATTTGCAGATCTGCGTAATAAGCCCAGCAGGAGCACTTGCACTGCCATGAGGGACTGGCAGTACTTCCTAAGTGTCAATTCAGCCATCTGAAAACTGATACAACTCTGGATCTCCAAAAAGTTAAGACAAGAGAAAAATTAGGCTCTTGGGAGAACAGAGTTGCTTATCCCACAACTACTGTATTTACAGAATGACCCCGAATTGGCTTTGAGTGAGATTTTTCTTTTGTGTTGTGTTGTCCATTTTGTCACAAGCTGGTTAATTGTCATTTTTGATCAGCTTTGGGAATTTTGAAGGTCTCTCCTTTCAGGGTCAGTGAGGCTTTAATCAGTCTGGTGAATTCAGCAGGTAGCTCTTCTGACTTCCAGAACTTAGTGCTGTGTTTCTTGTACCTGACTTTGTTCTGGGTGGTTGCTTCAGCCTCTCCTCAGCTGGCATGGGCACACCAGTTCTTTTTACCATGCATGTTGCATTGTAATCAAAAGGAGGGGTGTACAAGAGAAAGATCACTAGAAGATGGCAGGGCAAGCAAGGAAGGAAGGTTGTAAGTGGAACCTGAAAGTTTAATGTAATAATAATTAAAAAGCACAGAGTTCCCAGTCTATTCTATCTATTCTGTGAAGCCAGTCTCAGAGAGCTGGAAGCTGTCGGCGTGCTGTCCATTGATGCGGATCTCCTTGTCAGTCCTTTTTGGACTCTTTGAGTCAGCTGCAGCAGGAAACTCAGGAATAGTCTTGTCAAAGTTCTCCATCTTGATCTGATATTCCCCTTTGGCGTTGCGGGCTAGCACAGGGGCGAAGCGATGGTACAGCATGATCTCTGAGGGGAGGTAGGATGTTCTCCTCTGACACGTTTCTCCTGTGCCCTCCTGCACAGCAGACAGGAAGATAACCAGCTCAAAATGGTGAGCAGCTTCTCTTTGGAGGAGAGCAGCCAGGGGGCTGGATGGAGTGATTAGGTGGTAGTACGTCAGTGGGAAGATGAAGAAAGGACACTCGTCCAAAGCGACGCTGTCTAGGTGGAAGTCAACACTGGTTTGGTGCAGCTGCCCGTTCTCTTGTTCCTGGTACAGTATGGCTGAAATCTGGACGCTGGTGAGGGGGCTGGAGCGGGTGTTGGCCACCTGGAAGGTGAGGTGCAGCTTCCCCTCGGCCTGCGTCACGGCGGCGCGGCGGGTGAAGCGGATGGAGAACGCCCGGTTCTTTGGCCGGGCAATCTTGGCCACAAAAGCACCTGCACCACAGAGAAGGACAAAGTGAGCTCCAGCACCATGCCTGGGCTGCTTCCCTGTATCCTCCAAGCTCTGTGTGAAACAGTCCAAAGGAACAGAAGCAGGCTTGGGTGGACATGGTCTTTCTAGCCCCAGCCTGCGTGCTGGAAAACCGCCAGGCTGGCATCACACTAACCCAGTTCTGCTGAAAAAGTGTAGCTGTCCTAAAATACTGCTTTTTTCTCAACTGCCTTCACTCATTAATGCTTGGAGAGTGAACTGTAGCTGTAGGAAGGGGAGCAGTTAGCTTGCCCCAATTCACTGTAATTGGTACTAGTACCTGACCTCAGTGTGCTACCAGTGGAGAAGTCCTTTCTTAATACCCAGGAAACTAACCTACTTCTGAAATACTTCAAACCTGAAAGATCATTTAAGTAGCTTAAAATGCCTCAAAGCTGTGGCAGTAAAAATTTTCATTGTCAGGTACTGAGGAATACTTAAACCCAGAGTTAAAGATCAACAAAAATACTTAAGCTAAAGTAAAGCTTGAAAACAAAACCAACTGACCTTCAATTATTTAGTTCCATGGAAAAGTGTGGAGAGAACAGTGTAAGAAATGAGTGACTAAGTGGTAAATGGGGATCTGCCACAAGGGTCATCCAATAAGTAGCACAACTTTCAAGTCCAAATCTTCAGACCACCTAATTGATGTCTTTTGTTAATGAAAGGTGTTTGACTGACTGCTGCATAGCTGAAATCTCATCCTAGTTGTGGTGACTGACTTAATTACTCTTCCAGGTATCAACATGATCCCTATTTCTGTTCTAGCTCCATTTCTTAAACGTAATCATTGCACCTACTCTATTTAAAGATGATAGATGAAGGATTACCTGTGATGAAGGCCTCCAGCATGAGCCCCAGGACCATCTGTATTGCCAGCAGTGCAATAGCACTGGGACAGTCCCCACTTGGGAACATAGTGCCGTAGCCAATGGTGAGTTGTGTCTCCAGCGAGAAGGAGAAAGCAGCTGTGAAGCTGGTGATGTACTTGACACATATAGTGTGGTTGTCAGGTGGAGCATCGTGGTCCAGCTCCAGGTCCCCATTCATCTCAGCCAGCAAATACCAAAGCACTGCAAAGACTAGCCAGTGGAGGACAAAAGAGGCAGAGAAGACGAGCATCATCCATCTCCAGCGCATGTCCATTAGTATTCCCCACGCGTCCCGCAGGTACGCCAGACCTTTCCCATGGGCCCCTTCCATCTGCAACGTGCTGTGTCCATCCTTGGTCACCATCCTCAGGTGGCGTTGGCTCAGGAGGGGAGCGCTGGGTTTGGTGTTGTTGCTCTCTATCATGTCTGTTGTCATCTTCTGGACAGGAGGAAAATGGAGAAAGGGTGATAAGAGCGCAGCGTGTTGGTGTTGTAACGTTCACAGCTTCTGACACATCAGCAGGGGTTGAAATACAGCAGCCAACAAAGGAGGGCTTATACATTGCAATCCAGAGAAGATTAAGTCAGAAGCCTGGAGAGGAATTTACCACTGTTTGTGGTAATACTTTGCTAAAAAAGATTAAGTTTAAAAATCTGACTGCTTCTCAGATTTTTCCCTGCTTAGTTGTTCAAATATAACTTTCATACTTTACCTGCCTAAATTTACTTTTGAGTCACTTTCTTCTGTAGGGGTGACTGGGATGGGATTAGGCATGCAATACCTGAAAAGAAACTGCATTTTGCCTGATTCTAGCAGTTTTTGTAACTTCTTTCTAGCAGAGTATTGTAGTTTACCAGTGCTATTAATAATAGTACCATGGCAATAATATTTACTATATTACTTCTCTAACATGCTCATGCCTTTTAGGGGAATGCTGTAGTTTACCTGGCAGGCCTTGCAGAATTTCCTAGCTCAGGAAATGCCTACTGTCTCCACCCACTGTGTCCACTTCAGGAGAATTACAGAGCTGCTCCTGGGAGTCTGGGGCTGTTTATGTAAGGATCAGGTAAAAACAAGGCAGGAGAGCAATACTGGAAATACACTGTGGCATAACTTGAAGGCTAGTCTGCCTAAGCTGTGAGGGGTTTTTATTAGTCACCAAATAAAATAAGACAGCAAATGTATGGGAATTAAAGGGTAAAGGTGGAATTGCAGATCTGGGAAGCAAAATGGATACTTGGAGGTATTTGACATGTTTGGCTCCTTTGTTTACTTTTAGACCTCAAAACCTGCCAAACTTGTCAGAGATGCTGAGTTTATTGAAATTACACTGGCCATTCAAATCCATAAATTTTATAAATACTGAATGTTTGAGGTTCACCTGGGATAGGTCCAACACAGGTTCATGTAAAGTAGAGGCTTCATAACGTGCACAACCTGCTTAAAGGAGGTTGTGAGGAAGCTTTTATGTAGAACAGCAGAGGATTTAGGAATATATCTAAATAATGCAAATTGTAATTATATGTGGTATATTGGGTCAATTTTGTTGGTTTCCTATCAATTGTGACCTTTCTCTGAATGAATTTCAGTGTATAATTCAAGTGTACAGACAGGCTGGAGGAATTGGATTTTTTTTTTCCTCCAAGATCTTGAAATACATGAGATATGAGGATCCTGAACTTCAGAATGACTTTAGGAAAGGTAAAAATCTGTCTTGTGATCTTTGATCCTGTAAGCCAGCAGCTTTTCTGACATGGTTACTTGATCTTGATAAGTTTTAGTAATTGTGGAACATTCTGTTTTACTTTTACTTGTGCCTAATGCATGCTGAAGTATAAGAATTGATATCACAGTGAATTTAGTTACATTTTAATTTTTCTCCTGCTGTAGGTTCTCAAAACCATCCAGCTATTTCTTCATCCGTGCTGCAGTCAAAGGAGGTAGAGTAGATGATGGCCCAAATGGAATTTGATGGTTTTCCCCTAGTTTTTATTTTCTAATTCACATCTTCTAGAAGGAATATTTTGAAACTGCTCCCTTTGCCAAAGAATACAGTGGGCTTACTGAGATTCTCCTCGTCAGTAGTACCAGGCTGCTTTTCCTGGGGGGTTCTGATCATAGTCCATTCAGTTTATAGCATGACCCCCTGGTTTCATCTGAGTTTGATCTTTGGTAGCTCTCTAAATGACAGTTTTCAGTCTTGCTGCACTGTTACAGAAATTAGAATAACCCCAGTACAATTTGAAATGCTTCAGGAAGCAGATGATTAGTGACTTGTCTGTAGAGCAGAGTCTCGTGCTAAGATTGAGAAGAGCCCTTCTGGGTGTCTTGAAGGAGCTGGAAAATGGGCATGTCTGCGTGGAAATGATGGTGACCATGCCCAAAATGAGCTGTGGACAATGCCTTGGCTTTATCATCTTAAGAATAATCAGTATGCACAAGAAGTTCTTGTTTGAATAGAGGAGAACACTTAAAGAGCAAAATGCCTCTGGGTGTAAATGCATTTTTAGAAAAAAAAAAACCCAACAACCTCAATCTGCAACAACAAAACCCCAAACAAAACCAGAAAAGAAAATGAAGTGTGTAAATTCTCCTGGTTCTTTAAGGGCAGCATCTGCTTCATGGCCTCCAAGTAATTTGGGTTTGCAAAACAAACATATGCTGTGAGAAGGAATCTGATACTGAGTGATTGGTGACAGAAGCCTTTTCTACAGTGTTAACACACATTAAGAGAAAAAGGAAAAACATACTTAATGTGGTAGGTTTTTCTTGGCTGCACTTCAGATCTTCCACACCTCAATGCTCAGGTAGTGTGTGCTTGAATGCCACAGGCTACTCAGAGCAAAATGCTGTCAGCATTGCAGGGCCTCAGTTCTGTTGATGAAGGAGCTTTCTGGGGTGGTGATTAATCACTTAATGTTGACTTAAAACACTGGAAAAATTCAGTTGTTATTCACCATCGGGTTGTTAGGGATTTTTTCTGTTGGAAAGGACCCATTACTGATGCTCTTCGAAGGTACTTGAGAAAGAGACCCTCCATTAGCCTCCAGCAGCACACTTCACAACAGTCCTGTCTGCCAAGGCATTGATGGCTTTAAGAGCCACAATTCTCAGGGTCTTGGGGTAAGGAAAAGATGGGTAAGAAGCTGCAAATAGACTCTGAGAGCAATGTGGTTAGTTTAGAACAAGAGGTGGAAGATCAACTGCCCTGTGACAAACAGTTTACTTGGGCTGGAGG
>NW_008633601.1:0-22456 GCF_000691845.1 Merops nubicus | reverse complement strand
CCCGTACGGCTGGTACCAGGGCACGCTAGGTACCGGCGCTCTGCAGTCCTGTTCCCCTTTTCATATACCGCAGCTGCCACCGCACACCATTCGGAGGGCAGTTACAGAGTCCTCGGGGTTTTCCTGTCTTTCATTTGTCTCCCAAGGAGAGGAACACAGAGCCTAGGTGCCATAGCTGTATAGCCAATGCTTCTGCAGGTGGAAAAACACATTTCGTACACGCATAGCGAACAGCAACATTTAGTAGTACAAGTTCGGGTCAGATTCAGTTTTATTTGTAGTGTTTTCATGCTACAGCCTTAAAACATCTTTTATATAATACCAGCTAGACAGTTTTGAGCATACATCATGGAAGCGCTTGCCGCAGTTTCAATGGGAGAGATTTCTCGTCAGGAAGATGGAGGTTTTGGAACTGAAATGCTCCATTTCAATTCCAAGTATTCCATGAGGTGGACAGTTTTCAAATAAGTCAGCACCACTTCCTGATGACAACAATAAAGTGCTGGCTTCTCCACACCATTCCTAGAGCAGGACATTTTGCCCACAGCCGCCCTCTGTTCTGTCACAGGGTGTCTGAGCTGCATTGCCCACAAGAAATCCAACTACAGAAAGAAGCTGTAGGGTGAAATTTGTTTTTTTAGTGGACAAACTTAACTGCTTTGAGAATTGGGATCAGCACCTAAAACTACCATCAAAAGCCAAGTGGAAACTGCTGGGACTTAAGCACAGCTTGGAACAGGAGAAAAACTGCCCTTAATAACCTTGTTTTCCAAACTCCACGTTCTTCAGCTGTTTTGAGAATTACAAACATACCAGAAAAGGCTAACTAGGAAACAACTATCATGATGTTCCTCTTGTATCAAAGCAGGACATAAAAAGGTGAGCGTAAGTCTAATACACCACTTCACGCCACCCTGAAGGAGATAACAGCAATAAGTATCTTTTTTTAAAAAAAAAAAAAAAATCTGCCAAGCCAATTTTTTGTTCTACCCTCCTAGCACATAAATGTAAACAAGTTTTGTTGTAGGACTGAGGTTTATTAATTTACAGGATTCTTCAATGGCAACAACACTAGTCTCAAGCAAATAAAGTCAGGACACAACACAGGTGGTGTAGTACTGCACAGGCTTTAGATCAGGGAGTATACCTACAGGGTATTTAAAAAAAAAAAAGGCTAAATTCCCACCCCCCAAAACCGCCTCCAAATTTGGATACAGTCAGTGATGTTTTTCATCATGACTTTCAACTTTAAGTCTTTTACTCTACTAAAAAGAGAACTTCCCAGAAAAGTTTATTGAGAAACATCATGCATTTTCTAGCTGGATCAGCCATTCTTCAGCTGAATTGTGGAAGTACCTTTGACTCTCCATCAAGGGTCAAGGAGGAGGGAAGAGGCCAAAGCAATTTTCCCTTAAAAGTTCAAAAAATTAAAAATCACATCAGAGAAGAAAGGGAAGAAAGGAACCCTCACTGGAGTTTTTGTCAAAGAAGGAACACAAAACCAGGAGAACGTATATGGAGATCTGGCAATGTACAGATCCTTACAATGGCGCCTTACTTCAGTTCACAGTTTGACTGAAGCCCTTAATACAACAGTAATGCAAGGAGTTCCTCACATCCAGATTTGAAGGAAATAAAAGCATCTTACCGTATCCTTTGTGTGCAAGCCTCAAACTATGTTTTTATGTGGTCACTGAATTATGTTGGACAAAATGCCTCTAACAGAAACAAGGAACTTATGAAATTAATATAGGAACAAAATGAAATGAGAGTGAATTGACTTAAATGCATGCTGTTTCTCTGGAAGGTACCAAAGTTAACCATTTGAGTGTATTGGGGAATTAGACAAAAGGAAAAAAAACACAAGTAAAACCCTCTCCAGACAGAAAGGGTCACCATGTTTCAGCCCTTGTGGAAAACCTTCTAAGTTCCATAATCTGTTATGACTGTCCAAGTTTTCAGCTTTTGCCAATTAATTATCTTAAAGTTAAGATATCTAGACTGTTTGCTCAATTCGTCTGCCAGAAAGGAACAGCTACATTATTTTTGGTTACAATGACCATTGCCTGAATTTGGATTTGCAACAGTAAGCATAAGGCTAGACGTTGCTATCCAACCCTCTGAGAATGCTTCCACCGAAAATTACTCACTAAGGAAACAGCACTTGAGTTTATGCACATTTTTGGTTGGTTGTTTTATGTTAATATTCCACAAGATGTGCATTGCATTTATAATACTTAAACTACAAACAGATTTTGAATTAATTTCTTCTCTGACAAAGTTCTCATTTTGTAATTTTACCATGCTCTAATTTTTTTTGTATTTTCTCTCAAAATACAAATGTAAACCCAAGCTGAGTAGTACTGGTAAAAGTTATTCTTGCTCCTCTAAGATGGCAATATTTAAAAAAAAAAACATACTGTGCAAAAAAACCCAAACCTTACACACACAACAAACCCCAAATATTTAAACTATTGACTGTAATGTGGTATACACATTACAGCCATCTTCTGAACATCAAGGTATGTCGTATAAAAAGTACTTCACAAAAAATGTTCATTTAAATCTTACTGCTTGTTTTCATAGAGAGCAAAAATAAAACCACATAGCAGTGATAACTCCACATCTACACAGTTGGGGATTCAACATTTTGCAGGCTGTGGAAAGGCCAAAGCACCAGCAAATGTCTCCCATGTTGCTGCTTCTGCACAGGGCAGAAGCCTGTCCACAGCTCTCACTAAACTCTTGACATAATACCACAGACAGACTTAAATTCTGCACCTATTTTGGTATAAAAATCTCAGCTCGGAGCCAGATTCTGTTGTGCTAAGCGTCAGACAGGGAAGCAGCAATCCATACTTTCAAAGAATTGCAGATTTTATATGAAGCACAGACAGATGATGCCTTAGGAACCAGGATAAGCAAACATTCCATTTCAGATACCTGTTTTGACACCAGTCTTACCTGTGTGATTACATAAACTGATGAAGATCACTTACATCTGTTTAGCATTTATTTAGTGATGCTGCACACTTTCTAGATACGTCCAGTTTCTAGCACTCTCCAAGTATCAAGATCTGGCTTTGCTTTTGTAGGTTGCCAAGGATCTTGTCTTCATCTCAAGCTTACCCTAGAACTATTTAAATTAACTGGTGCCAAAAGAGGTGCCAAAACATTTAATTTGCACCAGATCATCCCTTCTGCTGCTGCCTTAATTTTCCTTAACTGTGTCAGAACAACTTTTCTAACCCAAATCTTACAGCTTCGCTCTTTTGTACTTATAAATCTCATCTGGTTTTAGGCCCCAGTCTGACACTTCTTCACATCACTGATAACTTAGTGCCTTGTCTTCTGCAGACAAGTCTTCCATGCTTTTCCTATTATCTTCTGTCTTGTCCCTTACAAACAGAATGTGCTCTCTAAGGTACAAAATTAGTACCTCTCTTTCAGTCATAAGCCCTTCACTAGACACAAAAAGCAAGTTACGCTAAACTTGTAGCTAGGCAGGTGACAGACTAAAAGAAATAAAAGATAAATAGAAGTCTGGACTCAAAAAATGCAGTTGGCTAACTATTATTACTAACTACAGTATCTTAGAAACCCCAAAAGGAAGATGAGGGCTCCATGATGGACCACTGGTAAGGGCAATACACTTTGGGAAAGATCTTACAACACGGGATATTAGGAACACATAGGTGTGTCATTAATATTAGTGATGACAAAACCAAAACACCTCCCAAGAGCTACAGCTTACCTCTGTATCAACCCAAACCTACCTAGTGAGCTGGAGACAGAAGCTTCCCCTTGTCAGCATTTCATGCCCCAGGCCCAGTAAAGTGCTCTGGTCTCCTCAGATAAACAAAGGTGAAGGCGTTATTTTAGGTTTTGTATGTTTTAGTACAAAGCTCACAAGAAATCAAAATGCCTTCATATGTCCTCATTTCTCATTCATCTATTAGCCAGAAATGGCATATTTACCAGCAGACAGAAACAAATATTTTAACCACTAAATATCATATACTTCTGCAAGCCATACAGTTCATACTGCACAGCTAACTATGATACAAAGTATTTTTTAAGACATTGAACTGATCAGTGCACAGCACCAAAAAAAACAAATCATCCAGGCATCCCTACTGCTCCAATACTTTAAAATCTACAGGACTGTCTTTTTACTTGAAGGGAAAAAAAAAAAAAAAAACAGGGTCTGATAGATTGTACTAACAAAACCAAGTTTTTTAGTGAATGCGCTTTCTCTTCTATGTATTTACCTACAACTTTCAGGTTCATATTTGAAGACAATGTTTCTTTTCAGTAATCTAAAAAAAAAACCCCAAAACATAATTAATTGTTCTAACAGTCCCCAGGAACCAGACTTTGAGTGCTACACTTGATGTAAAATGCGAAATCCTACACTTGGGATAGAGTAGTCCTATGACACAGGCCAGGCTCTTGAGTGAATGACCAAAGAGCAGCTTCAGAGAGAAGGCCCTAGGGGTCTTGGTGGACAGAAAGGTGAAGAGAGGTGAGCAGTGCAGCCTTGCAGTGATGACAGCTAACAAATAATATGCTGCATTGGCAGGAGCATGGCCACCAGGTCAAGAAAATTCATCACTTCCCCCTATTCAGCACTCACAAGATCACATCTGGAGCACTGTGTTCATTTTTGGCCCCCCCCCCGGTACAAGAGACAGTAGTGCATGTCAAGCAGAGGGCTGCCAAGATAGTCAGAGGGCTAGAGCACACAACACACAAGGAAGGTCTGAAGAAGCTGGGTTTATTTGGCCTAGAGAAGAGGGGAATAGAGTTGTTATTTTCAACTACCAAATGGTAGTTCTAAGAGGAGACGGAGCCAGACTCTTCTTAGCGGTGTGCAGTCAAAGGCAAAGGGGCACATTTTGCAGTGGGGAGAAGTCCTACTAAATACAAGCAGAAGAAGAAAAAAAAAAACCCACAAGTGTTCAGAGCGAGGGCAGTCAGGCTCTGGAAAAGGCTGTCCAGGGTTGTGGAATGCTTAAGGCCTTGCACAACCTGTATGTCTCCAGGCTGTCCTGCTTTGAGCAGGGGATGGGACTCAGAGACCTCCAAAGATCCTTTCCATCCTAGATCATCCTGCAATTCGATGTAGTACCCAGAAAATGAGAGCAGAACTTCTGCGTTAAAGTCCTTTTAAGTGCTCCAAACAAATATTAATACCTCTTATCAGGCTAATATTGTACTATGCTCAGTGTACAGCAAGTATAACTAACATGAGGATTAAAATCCAGCCACTGTGCAGTCTTTGGCCATAATCCACCTAGCTACTCTTTCCTCAGCTCTTACACCCCAGCCATTTTTGCTGCCTGCCCTTGCCCAGTCCCAGGATAACCCTTCCACTGCTCCATGCTCCTCAGGACTCCTCCAGGCCAGGCTCAATGGCTCTTGAGCCCTCCCCATCCCACACTCTCGCTCACTTATTTGATTCGCAGGTATCACACACCACAGGTTTCACCCAACTCCTGTAATGTAATAGCAGTAGCAGGACTTCCAGGCAGTTTACTTTCTCCTGCTTTTGACAAAATACCAGGTCAGGATTTCATAAAGACAGTCACTTGCAAGTAGCCCAGCAGGTCCTGAGCCCGCTTTCCAATGTAAGAGACTGAAATCTAACAAACCGAGCAAATTAGGTCTTTCGAGTTCCATGCCTAACACCACAGGCAAATTTTTGGCAAAAACTAGATGCCTGTGCTAAGGCAGCATGTTTAAAGAATAGGGGGGAAAAATCCCATTCCAAAAACGAACATAACAAAATGCTTTTGTGTTTGGTTGTGTTTTTTTTTTCCTTTAAAAAATGTGTATGGAAGGATCTCATTCACAGAAACAAAACCAAAGCCTTTCATATACAGAAGCTCATATACAATCTTCATGAATCAGTGACTTTTTTAAAAATATTTTCTGTATTTTACAGCTTAAAAATCTCAATCACAAATATTTGAAAAAGATATTCTAAGCAAGTATAAAGTTACTTTAGTCAATACCTTGGTATAGCAAAAAAAATTTTTTTTTTCTTTAGGTTTGGTTTACTACTTCCCTGAACTCAAATTCCTCCTGATATAGAAGGAAGAAAGTAAAGCAGGAGACTGGATTTTCAGAAATACCAATCAAAGTTAAGTAAAAACCAGGGAGCTGCGTGTAAATGTAGGATCCTCTGACACTGATTTCTACAGCAAAAAGCCATCATACTGAATTTGCCATAAATTAATCTGAAACCATTTTTCTGTGGATAAACCTTGTGAAGTAACAGATCCAAGTGCTGACAGTAATCTGCACACTTGTCACACACTTCTCTTGGGAATTTTGCCATAAGTGCCTGTGCAATTCTAAAAATAGGTAAGAGCACATAGCAAATATGAACATTCTGCCACTGCTCAATTCCCTGAAAAATATCCTGAGCTTTTAACTTTTTTCTTGATCAGGCACATAACCAAGCATATTCTCTAAATCACTTTTTCATGCAGTTATAGTTTTCTGCCAGGATACAGGATTTCTATACAATGACAGTGGTGCTATGCACAGATGTCAGGACTGCAAGAGCACATTCTTACCACCACCAGCACTTAATCGCCACGTATGCTATGGTTTTTTTACACTGATATAACTTTCACATTGCATCAACCCAGAAGTATAAAAATACTGAATGTAAAAAACTGCAGTACTGACATGGTAACAAAACTGCTCTGCTCAATATATTTTAGAAGTTCAAAACAGTTATTTTTTTGGAAAACATTATTTAGTAAGGGAAACCTTAAAAGTTCCTCGATGTCTCAAGTTGGGTTTTTCCCTAGTGTCTCCTGATATGCAATGAATCTTCTCAAATTCATCTTCACATTGTCAAGAACACACAGTTGATCTGCACTATATTGTCCTTTGCCTTCTTTTCGCATCTGTGAAACAGAAAAATACATACTTTGCTAATGGAGAATCACCTAGTTTATAGTAATTCTATACAGGCCTTGCATCAATACATGCTACCCACACCTTTTGAGAACTACAGTATTTGCATGTGCACATGTGTAGCTAGCAATTTTTTCTGCAAGTCAGTTTACTATAATACATCTCTGCCTAAAACTAGCCTACTGTTGGCATGCTATTTCATTCATAAATCTGAAACACGCTTATTTTCTCTAGCTTTTTATATGAAAGACCTTGCACATCTAGTTAACCAAACTTAGCACTGTCAGGTGCGTATTTTTTGTATATAGTGCTTAAAGACCATGAAAATCACTCCTCAGGCTTCATCTGACTAGAGAAACATATTAAATGGAGAATGACCTTCCATACGTCAAGGATGTACTTAAAATTACTGTTTAGAATTTTGGCCTTATAATTCTTGAAAATACAGAATACATGGTCTATTTTAATTAACCAACAGCACAAAAATGAACACCTGCAACTGCAGCAAGTTAACACGAAAAGATGTCAACGTAACTTCATAAAGGACTTCTCTCCCACCAATTCAGCTGTTCTCCTCGACAGACATCTGCAGGATTTTTTTACAAGGATTTCAGAACAAAGCAGTGATTTGGACATCAATAATGCTCATGGTGTAACGCAGAAGTTGCAATGCAGATGCTGCATGAACTTCCATGAACTGCAAGGTAAGTGTATTTGGTTTCCTCTAAAGCAGGATATCAGAAATTCAATTATTTTGTTGGTTTTTTTTTTATTTATTTTTGGGGTCATCTTATAAAGCCATACATTGGTGCTTATCTCTTCTAGCAGCCCAAATCTCAAAGCTTTCACCCACATTGCATGTTGAGACCCTGAGCTGGCTGCATTTGATGCCTACCCTCATTTTGAACACTGGCTGAAATTCTTTCAGTGCCGGAAGCAACTTGATCTGCACTGCCGCCTTTTCTGCCTCTTTACCATCTGCAAACACATCAAAAATTGCATCCAAGGCTTCCCCTGCTACCACAAGAGAAGATTCTTTCATGGCAACCTCAAGAAGAAATTTTCCAATCATCTGAAATAAAAGAAAAAAAAAATTATTTTTCCAGCAATGCTTAACAAAATTGAAGGCATTGTCCAACGTGGTTTAGGCTTGCAATGCAAAGTTTGCTTTTTCACCTTTAGTGTCTCAGCTGTATCTTGTCCTTTCGCCAGGACACTGCCAGAAATTCCAAGGATGCTCACTACATTCACTCTAACGCTGGCATTGCTGCTGTGAATACCAGCTTCACATAAATGCAATAGCTGCTCAGGTGTCATACACTGTTCAGTAAGAGAGAGAAAAAAAAAAAAAGTATTTAAATTTTCATGGAAATTTTCAAATGTGACATTCAGATTATTCGCTTTTATTGAACACAGGCAAATTTATAACAGAGAAACAAGAGTCCTGTGTTATGAAAACTGCAGGAATTCTGAAAATGTACTTGGCAAGAAAACAGTTAAACTCTCCCTTTCAACTTCTTAATGGTGTGTATTCCAGAACATAACCAAGACTGTCATGAAGCTGAAGTAAAATGTTCTGAGCTCAAAGGGATTTTCACCAATTTACCTAGCTCAGTGGCTACTTCCAACTCATTACAACTTGACAGTATAGAAGCTCAATTTTTCAGTTTAAAGCCAGAAAGGACTAGCAGACCATCTAGAATTACATCTTGTATAACAAACTATTCTGCTTCATTCCTGTATTTAGCTCACTAATTCATGTCCAACCAAGATTCTAGAAGGACAACCAGCTCCAACTAGACAACATCAAGAAATAAAGACGCTATGTTCCTAGGTGCTAATTTACTAAAT
Source organism: Merops nubicus (assembly GCF_000691845.1). Classification (NCBI taxonomy): domain Eukaryota; kingdom Metazoa; phylum Chordata; class Aves; order Coraciiformes; family Meropidae; genus Merops; species Merops nubicus. Next base: position 13,672 of record NW_008633601.1, on the reverse strand, counting down.
GCTTGTCATTATATCCATCTCCTAAAGATACAACCTGTGGTTTGTTGCTATTTTGGTATTGAAATATTCTTCATGTTAAGGAGGAGATATGTAAACCATATTCCTGTAAGGTCCATGAAAAACAGAATGAATGCTATTAAATCTGTTCTTTCACTGTTCACAGTAACTGAAATTTAGCACTTCATTTAAATGGTTTTGTTTCAAAAAACTTTCCAGCACAATCTTTCCAGCAAATTTGAGCCTTCTAAAACATTTGAACTTGAAAGCTTTTACCTGGGAGATGTTCTTTGATGCCATTGTTTGTAGGAGAGCCCTCAAAGCACTGGTTATGGCTTCCAGGAATTCTGTGTCTGTAGGGAGTTCTGTCAAAGAATTGAACCCAGAGCCAAAAGTTAAACAGTAAGATGAAGTACATGAGAAGCAAAGAACAAATTCTATAATCCCTTAATTGTTCCTCCACGTACTACCACAAACAGGAAGAGCTAGATTTTCAGAGACTGGTCTTTGTTGTTTGTAACCATAGTGATTTGTTTGAAGTCAGTATTAATTGCATCTAGAGGTTAGACCACAGCTGGTCCTTGTTTTCAGGCACATCCCTGGGTAAAACACTTGTGTGACCTAGGGTATGTACAAACCACAGCTGTCAGAACAGAAGCTTGGAAACTGGCATTGCATGGAAGCTGCAATACAGGCGCTGAGAAAACTACAGAAGTTCACTGTACTTACACTGTACTTACTCCTTTCTTCTGTCTTCTACACAGGCTTTTTAGTCACCCAGAACACTGGACTCTTTCCAATTCATATAAAGAGTATGTTTTCTGGTGGTTTAATAACCTTTCAGAAATGTACGACTCAAACACTGTATTATTCTTGTTTAACTACAAATTCATCAATAACAGCATTCCTCTTCAGCACAGGTTCTGCATTTGCAGAAGCTTTTTCTTTTCCCTGTTCATATTTTCTAGACCACTCCAGATGCAGAAGCTCTTGATTATTTCATGTCTATTTCCTCCTTTCCCATGTTAGCAACTAGACCTTTACACCTTTATTTCCACCCTGTAAACCACAGAATTTCTTTTAACCACATGTTGGTGTGTCTATCTGATAGTTTCCATTACAATGCATTTAACTATTAAAAACATATTAAATTAACAAAAATGTACCCAGGCCATTAAACTAACTTATTAGCACACCCTATCTTCACCCAGTCACTTCTCTAGTTTCATCTAAGAACTTCGTGACTATCGTGAAGCACAACATGTAGACCCTGAAGTCTTGGGAGTCCTGCTCTTCTAGTATGAGACAAATATTTTAGGTGATTTTCCTTGCATATGTCTTCAAACTTAGTTTCACCTCCTGCATTTTAATTTTTCAAGCACTACACTCTCAATAATAACGTTCCTTTAGACTGATCACATGCTTTTAATGACAGAGAGAAGAAAGTATGTTTTGCAGGAAGATGCATTTTTAAGGATTAGTGCAGTGTCATACTACATACTACAGCAAGAACTACAAACAACACATTTTTGGCCACAAAAATGCTTGAAGGAAGGAAAGAAAACTGAACTTCTCAAGCTTCTAAGCGACAAGAAATGACAAAGCCATGCATATGCTAGACATCAACAGATCTGTCATGGGAAAAATGTTTTTTTCTGACAATTTTAAGAATTGGCAGGCTTTTGCAGCTTCTAAGAATGTATCTTATCTTTTTTGAAAAGCCATTATCAGTGACCTTGAAGCAAAAACAGATTATCAGAATAGTCTGAATGAAGTAGCTCAGAGAGATCAAGGGTCCAACAGTACTAATGGAATGATGCTCATCTGATGTAAAAGATCATAGGAGGTAGCTAGGAATGCTAACTGCTGTGTACCTACCCTAGACCATCCAATAATACTGATACCAGCAGATGTATAGGGAAACCATTACAGTATCTCTATGACATAATATATGTCTTAGAGGAACTATACTGGATACATTCTAGTGTTTACCAGGATATCTCTGATATTCTAAAATTGTATTTTTAGAAAAATGAAATTTATTGCCTTCTCCATTGAAATCGAGCCATCACCATAACAGGAAGTTGAACAACTTTAATATTTAGTCATTAAAGCTTTGCACATTTTCTTATTACAAATATGTTTTCAATGAAGCTATGCAAGCATACGCATAAAGCATACCCCTGAGACGAGGCGGCTGCTCTCTCTCCTACTGTGATAAGCATGTACATTCTCAAGATTTTTTCCACAGTCACCTTTATCATAATTTCATATGGCTTCCAAAAAAAAATATGTGAAAGACTGTGCCAGATACCCTTTTTGTCACGTGTCTATTTAGGTAGGTTAGCACATTTAAAAAAAAAAAAAAAAAAGTCGTCCCATCTTCTCATCTGATTGATGAGAAACTGCAATTATCAAAAATATGGTCTTGCAAACAGCTCTGGCCTCACAGGAAAGCAGGATTCATCCACTAACTTGGAGACTGTGTGCAGACACAGATGTAAAGCATATTCTTGCATTAGGAACACACTTGTTCGAGATGCAATTTGGATAAACACACCTTAACAGGATATACTGTTTGGTCAGCGCATTTCCGACATTCCATACCCTTATTTTGAAAGGCTAAAGGGATAAAATCAGTAGTAAAATTGTATTAAAACTTAACAATATACACGGCTACCTGACATCTGTATGATCAGCAAAGGGGATCAGCAAACCCCGTTTGCTGAACATCTTACCCATTTTAGAAAAGATGAGCTGTGAGAGATGCTGTGCAAGGGACTGAAGGGCTGAGGTTCCTCCAAGGCAATCCACGTCTGACACTAACAAAATGCTGTGAAGACACGTTAAAGCTCGACACTGCACCATATTCAGTCTGAAACAAACAAACAAAAAATGCACTTTGCAGATCTCTTTGAAAACAGGTGTCAAAACACAAAGAATCTTGAATTAAAAAGGCTGTGATCTGGTGTGCAGTTTACAGAAACATTTGTATCTCTTTAGTCAGCATCACGTATCAGATCTGCCATTATTCAGATCTTAAAAGTAATCCAAAACCAGACAATCCTTCTAAAACTTCTAAAACAAGTGAATATACAAGAAAAATAGTAAGAGTCAATGAAATGCCTACTTTTTAATTAATGGTTTCCAAGACGGATTGTGCATACAGATGTCTAGAGCAACACTGTTCGGAAAAGCAGTTTTTTCAAGAATCTGGGGAGTGGAAAAAGAAAGGTTTAGCAATCAAGCAATGTGCGTGTGTGTTTTTGGAGAAAAGACTGAAATTTTAGCTTAATGTCAAACAGATACTTCAAACTACAGATTTCAAAGCTTCCCAGGAAGCAAGTGTCTCACCTGCTAAAAATGCCAGAATCTCCCTCTATCACTCAACCGATAAAATATGCTATGCTAAACCCTGTGTATAATTGCAAGTATCCTACTGTACTGAACAAAAGGTGGTTTTCTAGGTCTCTGCTATTCTTTTTATTTAGCTCTTTCTTTTTGCAGATTCCGCCACAGAATTTTCAGATAGCTGCAAGTCTAAAAGACCTTGCCATGAAACTTGCTTATTATTAAGTACAAAAAAGCCTTGAATGTTTTCATCTTGCACCTTGATGTCTTTGGTCAGAATTCCTACAATGCTGCTGAACTAGCATAATAACCAATTCAAATTACAAACTTGATTTTTACAGCCCCAAATAAGAATGAACAACTCTGAAACAAGAGCATCTAAATTCTTGTCAGCATCAAATATTGTACTTCAGACAATATGTATAAAACAGGGGGAAGAGGAACTTGACATTTTCAGCGCTGACTGTTGTCATTCATATATGTTACTTCCACCTCACATAGCTAATATGGAAATTTGACAGTCATGCTTCTGCTCAAAGTTTCCTTTCTTCTTGCAAGTAATCTTTTCCATGTCCAAATGAAGGAATAATCATTTTTGTATTTTGGAAAAGCCAAATTAAAACACCACTACCATCACCACATACTTCCCAAAAAACCCACACCAGATTTCTGAAACACATGAACCTTCTATTCCCAGTTTCATATAACAATTACTTAGGTCAAGTCAGCTCATGTGGAGATGCTCCACCTCTAGGCCAAAAGAAGTGAAGCTGAACTGATTTTAAAACAAAAAAATAAATGGATTTGGGTAATTTGCTAACCTGGGATACAAATTAGGCACAAAGGAGAGACAGTACCAGGTGTTGGAAATAAAAGAGAATACCTTTTTTGGAATGAGGTTGTTCAGAAATGCTGAGTTAACCTCATCAGAGAGGCACAGGGGTGACAGCAGCAGCCCACTCCCCTCATTGTATGAGTTTTCCATAAACAAGTCGCTTTCATCACTGCTGGAGAGTTCTTCCCATTCATCATCAGAGGGATCTGAAAAAGAAGCCAGACTTCTAACAGCACTCACGCAACAGGTATTCTACTCCTCAATTATACTTAGAATCATAGAATCCTTTAGGTTGGAAGGGACCTTCAAGATCATCAAGTCCAACCATTGAGCCATTAGGGCTCTAAAGTCCTCTGCTAAAACAGATCAGAATCTCTCAGGGTTGGAAGGGACCACAAGGGTCACCCAGTTCCAACCTCTCTGCCATGAGCAGGGACACCTCCCACTAGATCAGGCTGTCTAGAGCCTCATCCAGCCTGGCCTTAAAGACCCCCAGGGATGGGGCCTCAACCACCTCCCTGGGCAACCCATTCCAGGGTCTCACCACTCTCATGGTGAAGAACTTCTTCCTCACATCCAGCCTGAATCTACCCACTTTCAGCTTTGCCCCATTCCCCCTAGTCCTGTCGTTACCCAATAGCCTAAAACGTCCCTCCAGCTTTCTTGTAGGCCCCCCTAAGATACTGGAAGGCCACAATAAGTTCACCTCGGAGCCTTCTCTTCTCCAGACTGAACAGCCCCAACTGTCTCAGTCTGTCCTCACAGGAGAGCTGCTCCAGCCCTCAGATCATTCTTGTGGCCCTTCTCTGGACACGCTCCAGCAGGTCCAGGTCCCTCTTGTAATGGGGGCTCCAGAACTGGATGCAGTACTCCAGGTGGGGTCTCACCAAAGCAACCTCTTGTGTTTAGGAGTCTTTAAACTCTTGGGCTCTAATGAAGTCTACACAAACCAATTACCATTAAGCGACAGTTCTAAATATTATACTACTTTTGTTTAAATTGTTGTTTTGTTTTGTTTTAAATGTTTATTTTATTTTCACTCAGGCAACATGTATGTTTATGAGAGTGCTCTTTAAGCTCAGGTACTTCAATCCCTGACACTAGCTGTGCTTGATTTAAAGATATCAAAAAAAGCTACAGAAGAAACATTTCATAAAGTATTTACTAAGATTTTAACTTGGATTGTACCATTTTACTTTTTGAGGTAGATTCGAGCATTCAAATACACCGGTTTAAGGCAACTTATTTTACTAACAGTTTAAGGCAACAGTTTCTGTGCCAATCCTGAAGCCACAGACAGATGTGCTCCCATTGGGGAGTAACTGGGCTGGATGAAGATGTTACTGTGTCCACAGCAAGGCCAGCAAAAGGATATTTCGGACACTGAAAGGAAATAATGGCAGCACAACAAGCCAAAGCAAATTCCATCTGCATCTTTTCAAAGCAAACAAAAATCTCTTTTGAAAACGAAATGATAACTATATGAGGTGACCACTCAATTTAGCAAAAGACAACAAAGCAAAAGAAAACAAAAACAACGGTCATCCTATGTTCACTGTGAGGGACCAGGACCGAGAAAGAACTGAGTGCCACAACATTAGCCCATAACTAAGAAGTTTTTTTCTTGTAACATTCTTGGAAATAGAGAAGCACTTCCAATGGCAATCACATCTTAACCAGCACTGGTAACCCATGAACTACAGACTGGACAGCAGTGCTGGAGTCTCCTGGCTTCCTTCCCGTTTCCCTGTTAAGGGGACAGCACTCTGCTTCTTGCAAATGTCAGCCAGCATTCAGTGAAACACGTCTCTTGCCAGCCTTATTATTTCCCTCGGCTCTGTGGCAAGCTGAGTCTTTCTATGAACTCGGCATAATGGCTAAAGCTATTTTAGTTCTCAAATAACTTGAAAATTAAATGAACAGCTGCCTCTGGATTCCTCTTAATTTCTACAGACTATGTTTCTGTCTGCCTGTGAATGGGTAAAGTGCCGTAGCAAAATACAACACAATCAACCTTATATTACGCTGAGTAAATGGCAGAATATGCAGCTTATCCACAAGAGATTTTCCAATTAAAGGGGAGAACTTATGAATTACAGCTCATTAGATGAGAAATGCAGTTATGAAAGAAGCTTCACATACTAAGTGCAGAATTTCTTTGTGCTGCAAGAGGGAAAAAACTCTCACCATTGGGAATATTTGGGTATTACTGTGGATTTTATTAGAATTTGAAAGACTTACTCAAAGTTAACTCCTACACAATTACTTTTGCATCAGGCTTACCAACTGTAGTAGCAGTTAAAATTTTCAGATTTTGGAGGGATCTGGGGATAGGTTTTGGTTTTTTGTTCTTTGGGTTTTTTTAAACAGAATTTGAGAATTCCTTATTTTCCTGAAGATTGGGAGAAAAGTTATCGAGTGTCAGAGTTCACAGAAGATACAGAGCTATTTCCTACTCCCCTGAGAGTAACAGCCTTTCTTTCTCCCCTGCAAAGAAGCTCAAAGGCAGAACAGCCTAAATCTGCATTGCTGATAGTTACATGCAAAACCTGTCTCTCCTCCTTTTGTAACACTTGTGGTATCAAAACTAAATCAAAACCACAAGATTTATCTGCTTAAAAAACCCTGATGCCCGCATCCTGCAATAAAATTCACACCCATATTGTATCAGAGGAACACTCAGACTGCGCTCTAATCAGACAAAGAATTTGCTGCAATACTTTTCAGGAAATCTCTTTGGCACAATTGCTTTTTGGTTTGTTCCTAAATGTTGTCACATGTAGTATCATAAAAAAAGCATGTACACAACAGAAATTACTTAAATTAGAAAAAAACCATTTAAATTAAGATCATCAAGAAGCAAAATAAACACCCGTTCCAGACACAAAATGCACAACACTTGCAATGAAAAGGAGTTCTACAAACCTTCACTGCAGCACATATTAACAATGATTTCCAGAGCAGTCTGCTGAGCTGTCAGTAAAGCTGTCACTTCTTTCAGTTCCCACTTATCAGACTAAAAAAATAAAAACATAAACCAAGTTTAATTTTGTAAACCAACATTTCAGTGCAATTTAAAGTACCCAAGCTGTCACCTACAAATACAGTCTAGCCATTTCCTCTTCTCATCCTACACCAACACTTAAAAAAAAACAAAAACACCAAAACAAAAAAAATCCACACAACAAAATCAAGAGCCATTATTTATCATCTTGCTGTTGGATGTTTCAGAGCAAGTTTTAACTTCAAGAAACGCCACCTTCACTAAAGTTGTAAGAGAAAAGATTACCTAATGTGAGCAAAACATCTAACAGAAACATGTCTTATTGTTACTCTTTTCATGTATGCAATAGCGAAAGTATTTGTTAATCTCTGAGCCATCTGCATGCATGACTGAATGGTTGCAGCCATTAAAAATCTCATTTGCCTCATGCAGAAATCAGAACTTGTCGCAGTAGCTACAGGTAGGAGTGTCAGATAAGCCTATACCTTCCAGTAGAGAAAAAACACCAGGAAAGCATATTCCCATGTGCTGTACAACTTGACCACACTGGAACAAGTTGTGCTGAAATCTTACACACTCACCTTTGAGGTTTTCGCTGAAATAGTCACCTAATCCTAACTCCTGGTTAGGATCAGGAACACTCTTAGCTAGTTTACTCTGGTTAATGCTGACTCAGGACCAGTCAGACACACTAAAGCTGTATGGGAACCAGACAGCCACACTTACTGGAAGTAGATCTGAAATGTCGTTTTCTCTCCTAACTTTTCCTTTTGGTATTTCTTCCATGTCATCATCTTCACTCAAAACACAGTCGTCTATAACATCACTCATGGTTTCCTCTGTTTCTGCCTCCGAAGCAAGTTTTAATCTGTTTTTTTCAGCTTCATTCATACGAATAATTGTTTCACCAGCATCTATTGCTAACGATTCTGAAAAAATCTTCAGGATTGCATTAACCATGCTCCCCAGGCTGCCTGGTGGAATGGCTTCCTTGATATTCCAGATAGTGCCTAAACATGAGATAGTTGAAATTAAAAAAATTATGAAAACACTCAATTCCCAGCTCTGTAATAGCCATGTATTTTGTAATGACACAGCCTCCACTACTTAAAATACTCAGTGCTTATGTTTCAGTATGAATGTTCATGTCTTTCCTCTACTGATTTTTGGGGTCTTTTGTGCTTACCATTTCACATATTCATCTGTAACAACTATGTTATGCCCACATCTTAAGCTCAAGTAAATTTCAGCATGTAAGTATACACAGAATATTTATGTGGAGTAACCTTGGTGGCATTTTTTACCTGCCATAACAAATCCTCATGAGAGAACCATTTCCTAAGGACTTTCAAAATTAATTTATTACATTCCACTATCAAAAATCACCATGGTTGAGCAGCTGAGGTAGAAAGAATAATGCAATGTAGAAAATCTGAGCTAAAAATCTGTGTCTATTAGAATCAGAACAATTCCTGTGATACTTATTATTTACTCCTTTCACTACTGAAAAGCAAATGAACAGTTAAAATAGGTTATCACAGCGAGCAGGGACGGAGTTCAGAATCAAGCATTTAAGACAGCTGTTTTAAAACTAATTGCCAATATCTGGTCACCCTAAAACACAATCCCAAAAGGCAAAAAAAGCCTCACGAATCGTCGATATAGGCTTTAACAATCAGAAGTCCAAAGTACAGTAGGGAAGACTAAGCCCTCTGTCCTTGCCAGCCTCCTTTACCTGCCATGGTGTCCATCACAAAGAAATGAAGGTCCTCAAGCATCATACCTGCTATCACTGTTCTCAGGAGGATATGCTTCATCGTGCTCTCTGGACACAACATCACGGTTTCCAATACCTGTTGTGCAGAAGCACTGAATGAAGAAAGAAGATCTGGATTATCTTCTGTCACCGCCTGCAAGCAGTTTGCTGCAGCAAACAAAAACAAAGATAATCAACATACCCAATAGTAGCTTTCACTCTCCTAATGAGAAAGCACTCTCTTCCTGAAAGCTGTAGTAATGAAACACAGACACAGAAGCAAATATCTCTTGCAGCATCACTTTGTAACGGTATGACACTGTCCTTCACAAGCTGTGTTTTAGATTAAAAGATATTCTATGGCAAGCCTGTACATGGAACAGGTGAGGACAGTACCACATCAGATATGGGACCAGCTGTATAAATTTCAGCTACTCAAAGTGCAATTTCTTAACTGTACATTGACTAGAGACAACATCAGAAAATGTTGTGAGCACATACACCTGTAAGACCATTAAGACTATAATAACAATACTACTAATAAAACCATGTTGAATGTCATAGGAGTTTGGGGTTTTTTTAGGTGGACTGTGTCCTTTGCTCTATAAATTAAACACTATCATTACCAAAAGCAGAAAGCTTCTATCTATAGCTTTTTTCCCACCGAAAATTTTTCCTCCTACATAACTACCAATAAGCCATTCTCCTTTGGACTGAAAACAAGCACAACAACTGTCAACTTTTGAATGATACGCTGTCCAGAAAAGAATTATATTCAGTGTAAGGTTTAAGTTATGCAACGGATGTGACATCACTGTTAGATTCATCTAGTACATTTCAAAAAAGTATCTTTAAATCCATATCTTCTCTTTTTGCCACTTACCTACTGAAATAGCCAGATCCACATTTGTAGAAAATTTCTTCATGCAATCTAACAAAGCCTCCAGACAGCCTTCTTTATTAAATATGTATACTGCAGTATTGTTGCATTCACTAATGCACAGAAAAAGATTAATTAAACACTTTTCCCAGGAAAAAAAATTACTGTGACAACATTATAAGTAACATGTATTCACTACTACTCACATTTTAAAACCCTACCTAAGGATTACGTGTTAGTCAAAGAGCTATCCTTTGTTATTGAGTTTATGATCAACTGAAAAATAAAATGGAGACAGAAGCTGCAACACCTTGGAGATCTTTGAGGAAAGCTGTCTTCTGTCAGCTGCTTCCTCACACACAATATTCAAGAGTTGATTTGGGAGCCCAAGTACTGTTTCATGCAGACAAAGCTAACCTGAGTGTGAAAGGCAGCTTACAGCCGTGGGCTACAAGCCTGCCCAGGGCTTTCTGCAACTATGGAAGGCTTTATCCAAAAACCCACTGATAACAGAGTTGCCTCTGTCATTAGTGTTAGCTTACTCCAGAAAACGACTGCCCTTAACATTCAGAAATGCATGCTAAAGAATGTTAAATGTGATGTTTAATTATCAAACAGTGGGATTTGTAGTTCTTCAAGTTTTCAGAGTTATTCTCATTTCTAACCTAAGATATTAATACAAGACAAATTCAAACTAAAAATGCACGGGACCTAACTAGCTACAAGGGTCTTCTGAAAATATTATGTCACAGCATCAGTGTCAGCCCCAACTTCATCAATACCAAACTTGGCGATGACGTCAGAAGTTCACAGCGATTGCCGCAAAGTTCAAAATACAGAAGTGATTTACAGCACACTTAATTTATAGTTCCTGTTCCAAAGTACTTATATCCACAAAAAGAATTAAAAAATGAGCACAAAACATTGTTGTCAGTTAAAGGGTCATGTATTCTGTGTAAGATGCTGAGCAAGAAGCTTCTGTACTGTCCTAGATTCCAATCCATAAAAAAAAAAAAAACCACACAACAATTTTCAAATAAGGCCTCAAGCCAGCAGCCACACCACACAGGCAGACAGAGAGGCAGTTGTGACTGCACAGTACACATCAAAACTCTGTATGGACCAAAGGGTATAAGGATGTGGAGCTGTTAAACAAAACAAACCACACAAAATTCACAAAGAGCTTTCAGGTTTGCACCACTTTAGTGTTTATAGCCATTTCTGTGTTAATAGTGTTATCATTTCTCTTCCTTCACCCAGTGTTTCCAAAGAAAACTACTAATTGAACAACCCACATTCTTTCTCACATAATTAAGTAGATCTGTATCAGTGCCTCAGTCACTAAGGGATAGTTTGTCCAAGAATTTAATATTAACTGTTGGGATTACTTGCAGAGGGAGGAAGTAGTACAAAAACCCCTCACGCTCCCAGAGCCCTGATCACAAATTAATTTTCTCCATGTCCCATGTCACAATTTGGATCTGCAGAAATTGCATGCAAGACCCTACAACCAAAACTGCACAGGAGACCACACATTCAGGAAACAACAGAACTTAAGATGAACAACCAATAAAAACCAATTTCGTCACCTTCCTAAAACCAATGACAAACTTTGTACACTTTTAAAGTCCTTTTCTTACAGAGGTATTTTATGGTACAAAATAAACCTGTATTTCCAATCAGACAAAAGCTTGCCATTTATTACGCAAGGCACACATGAAAGCAGCACAATCGGAAATCGGAAGCGGCAACTGAACACATAAGCCATGCAAGGACAGTCATTCCTTTTCAGCCTCAGCTGTCATGTTCTTTTTCAGGAGCAATTTAATTTAGCTCTTCTAAAAGGCCAGTGTTTACATTGCACTTACCATACATTCCACAGCAAATTAACAGCCTCATTGGCTATGTCTTCAATATAATTTTTGTTCATCTCTCTGCATTTTTTTGGAGAGAGCTGGGTAGGATCTAGTCCAGTGCTACACTACAACCAAACAAAGAGAAGCAGGGTTGGGAAGCAAATGAGCCAAGGAGAAGAGCAAAAACTTAAAACATTAGCAGCAGAGTGAATGGAAAGATCTCTCATGAAAAGTCTGTTACCAGAAAGCTTGACTAGTCTCCTGTTCTCTATGGAAACATGGCTGCAATGGAATTGATTAATTGGTAATATTTTTTTCTCTTGTAGAAAGACTCTTATAGTACTTGTGTTCAGTAGTCTTCAGAAGCATTTTAAATTAAAAAAAAAAATTCATTTTAAAATGTGAAATGCTGTTTCTTGCTAATACCATCCGTAAGTAATCGTCTACAGTTCTTTCTGATCACAATGATTAATTCAGCTAATATTTTACCGTGGTTTACAATACTGCCGTATTTTTACCCATATTTTAAAAGGGGGAAGAAACATACAGAAAACTATGGTATTGCTCAAGGCTGCTCATACAAAGACAGCAGGTGACAGAATTCAATGCAATTTCCAAACTGCACTGCAACACCTGGACCTAACAAAGAACAGGTATTCAGTACAGATTATTCTAAATAGCAGTAACTACCCAACCGTAAATCCGTTCTACATCTGTCTACCCAACTGTTCATTTACACAAAATTGTTTACCACAAAAAAATCACTAATGTTGCAACATAAATGTCTGACCTGGATCTTAACTGACAGAATAGACTTGTCTTGACAGATGTTCCAGACTCAAAATCTCCAGACCATTTATACAGAAATCATTCTAGGTGGAAAACCTCACTACAGACCTAAGTTAGAAGGTCAGGAGGCAGAAGCAAGTGGTTCAAAATCTCTGGAATAATTCTGGTGCTATTAAACCTGCTGAAGCACTCTTTTAAAAGATATTTCAAATATCTTATCTTGATAACAGATACAAAAATTGAATTGTTTTTTGAAAATGGGATAATTCAATATCTAGATCAGTTTGAAAATCAGAATGAAAATAAACACACCTCTTTCAGAAGCGCAACAAGGGGTGTCATGATGTCTTTTGTCACCATGTCATCACAGACTTCAAATCCTCCACAAGCACTCAGATTTCTGGGAAAAAAAGTGCTTTGGATCACATGCAATACTTTCCAGGAATGTATAAAAAAAACCCCATGCATTCAGTATTCTTCTCTAAAGGCTATCGTACTTTCTGTTTTAAAATCAAACTACTTAATCAGTTACTTTAGTCTTCTACCTTCCTAACACAAAGGAATAACATTGGTGTTAGAGAAAAAAAAAGTATTTTCACTTACTTGTCTAGAATAACTAGAAGGCTTATCTATAGTAAAATATTATTTCTGTCAGGTATTACTCAGTGTAAGATACAACATGAATGTTAACAAGCATTGAATTTTTGTACAAATAAAGGAAGCTGTAGGTCTGACTGTGCAATACCAACTCAAAATGATGCTGTTCAAGATTTACAAGCTTCTCCAAAAGCCAGCTATGTGCATCCTCTGATCAACCTACCACCCCTACAGTGTTATCAAGACAAAATGCTTGATAACACTGCATTACTCACAGCATTCAAGTTCTCTATGTTTCTTCATACTTCTGTTATTTTTTTTTCTCAACATAAGGACAGAAAGCAGCGTGTTCTACAGGGAGTAGATGGAACAGTAATAACTAACTTAAACCCTGCTCCTGGCGTTGAAGTCTCACGGCAGTCTACTGGGTCAAGACAAGACCCTCCCTCTGGGCCTTCAACTGACATAAGCACAGGACTCAAAAGAGAGCCAAAAGCAAGAGAGGCTGGCATTCCAGGTCACAGCTTTTACCAGCCAAAGCCCCGCGCTCTCTTCGCCGTGCCAGGGGCGGCCCGTCCCCCCCGCGGCCCAGCCCCTGCTCACCGGA